>NC_092003.1:2945078-3012578 GCF_044704955.1 Pristiophorus japonicus
TGACCAGATGCCAGTTAGCACAGCTGCCCTTTGACCCCGTCTCTCTGTCTGCTCGTGAACCGTCTCCATGACAACGGCAGTGTGGGAGTGGGCCAAGCAGGCCCGATGTCAAGCCTGAGGCCTCAACAAAAGGCGCTGGACTCAGAGATAGTCTAAACAATCTGGTTCTTATTTCAATTTATGAAATTTGGCTCAAGGTCTGTTTACCGCATAAAACTTTTATTTATTTCTTTTAATCCCCTCCACCATCCCGCTCTAAAACCAACAGAGCGCGCTGGACGGGGAAAACGTCTGAGGGCGGCTGATCTTTGCGGCTCAGCGACAAGCCCGACCAGGGAAAAAGGAGGGCGCTTTCTTCTACAGCACCCATCTTTGCCTCTCCCTGTACCCCACAGTGCTCAGTCCCACTCAAATACAGCACGGGTTAGGTACAGAGTAAAGCTCCCTCTACACTGCCCCATCAAACACCCCCAGGGCAGGTACAGCACAGGGTTAGATACAGAGTAAAGCTCCCTCTACACTGCCCCATCAAACACTCCCAGGGCAGGTACAGCACGGGGTTAGATACAGAGTAAAGCTCCCTCTACACTGTCCCATCAAACACTCCCAGGGCAGGTACAGGGGGTTAGATACAGAGTAAAGCTCCCTCTACACTGTCCCATCAAACACTCCCAGGGCAGGTACAGGGGGTTAGATACAGAGTAAAGCTCCCTCTACACTGTCCCATCAAACACTCCCAGGGCAGGTACAGCACGGGGTTAGATACAGAGTAAAGCTCCCTCTACACTGTCCCATCAAACAATCCCAGGGCAGGTACAGGGGGTTAGATACAGAGTAAAGCTCCCTCTACACTGTCCCATCAAACACTCCCAGGGCAGGTACAGCACGGAGTTAGATACAGAGTAAAGCTCCCTCTACACTGTCCCATCAAACACTCCCAGGGCAGGTACAGGGGGTTAGATACAGAGTAAAGCTCCCTCTACACTGTCCCAACCCTCTGAGTGAAGAAATTTCTCCTCACCTCAGTCCTAAATGGCCGAGCCCTTATCCTGAGACTGTGAGCCCTGGTTCTAGACTCCCCAGCCCCGGGGGGAAACACCCTCCCTGCATCTACCCTGTCGAGCCCCCTCAGTATGTTGTATGTCTCAATGAGATCGCCTCTCATTCTTCTAAACTCCAGAGTTCCGGCCCATTCTGCCCGAGGTTGGGCTGAATGGCATGATCCTGCGACGTAATTCTCTGTAAAGATTAATCTGCAGGAAACTGTCGCGCGCAAACCCGGGGGAAATATCACAGGCCGCCAAATAACGTTTGGGAGTGTTGGTATAAAATTCGCTGAAAATATTTAAAATTGGGCGGGAAGGCGTGTGTCCAGAATCAACCTGTCGCGGTTTTACGGAGAGCCCGTGGGCTTTGCGATTGGCCACGTGGTAGGCAGTGCCCGATCTGGATCACAGGTCACACACACACCGAGATCGCCCAAAGGGTTCTAGGGAGCTGTAAGGTGTTGTATTAATGAGCGGCAATTCTAACCGTAATCAGAGACTGTACAACACGTGATTGAGACAGATACCGTAGAACACACGGCCCGCGGCGGAGGAGAATGATGCTCAGGGCCCTGGTGTGGATTGGACGGGCAATGAGGCAGAAGGGTGGTCTCGCAATGGATCCTCAGCTGATGGAGGTGTTCGGCCAAAGTCCACTTCCAGGTCCACCTCCGAGGGAACCTTCTCCTCACCCTGCCTATTCCCCTCTCTCGGTTGCCCGCTTTTGTACCTCATTCCGTTGGGCCGGTGAATACTCGCGTCAATCATTTTTACCCATTCCGTTGTCCAGTTACAGGGGTGTGCGTACCTGTGACAGCCTTCCCCTCCCCTCCCCTCCCCTCTCCTCCGACTCAGGTCATCTTAATAATAACTTTCATTAATATCGCTCCTTTAACGTAGTGAAACGTCCCGGGGCTTCACAGGAGGGTCACAGACAAACAGATCAATTTGACACCGAACCCACAGAAGAGATTTACGCAGATGACCGAATGCTTGTGTGACGAGGCAGGTGTTAATGAGCGTCTTAAAGGAGGAAAGAGAGGTAGAGAGGCGGAGAGGTTTAGGGAGGGAGTTCCAGAGCTTGGGGCCCAGGCAGCTGAAGGCACGGCCGCCGATGGTGGAGCGATTATAATGAGGCAATGAAGTTCACAGCAGGCCACCATAAGGACATAAGAAATAGGAGCAGGAGTCGGCCATTCGGCCCCTCGATCCTGCTCCGCCATTTAATGCGATCATGGCTGATCCGATCATGGACTCAGCTCCACTTCCCTGCCCGCTCCCCATAACCCTTCACTCCCTTATTGCTCAAAAATCTGTCTGTCTCCACCTTAAATATATTCAATGGCCCAGCCTCCACAGCTCTCTGGGGCAGAGAATTCCACAGATTTACAACCCTCTGAGAGAAGAAATTTCTCCTCATCTCAGTTTTAAATGGGCGGCCCCTTATTCTAAGACCATGCCCCCTAGTTCTAGTCTCCCCCATCAGTGGAAACATCCTCTCTGCATCCACCTTGTCGAGCCCCCCCTCATAATCTGATACGTTTCGATAAGATCACCTCTCATTCTTTTGAATTCCAATGAGTACAGGCCCAAACTGCTCAACTTATCTCCATAAGTCAACCCCCTCGTCTCCGGAATCAACCTGGTGAACCCATAGGGCCCAGGGTCTATCCCGGCCTGTACTGACAAGGCCCCATCTCACCCAGCGCGGTACTGAGCCACATGAACTGTGAAGGAATCCTGTGAGGTGCAACCAACACCGGAATAATCACCTTCTTCAGCTTCCGCGGAGTATTTTCCAGACTGGTCCCCGTCACCTTGAGAACTATGTGAGTTAGATGCTTTACCTAGCTTGCTGCAGGATGAACCCATTGCCTTCTCCAAGCGTAAGCAGTTGGAATTGAGGTCCAATGGCTCAATTCTACGAGCTGTTCAATCCTCTCTCTCTCTCTCATTGAATCCAATGCACCTTTGCCTCTGCAATTTGTGTCTGATTGAATTCCAAGCCATTTGAGCACAAGTTGTATTAAATTGAACAAGTGATCAATTCGGAGATCATCTAGTTGTCATTTCTTCCAGTGGGCAGGTTGGGGGGGAGCAGGGTGGGGGAGAGTGAATTTGGAGAGAGTGGGATTAGACTGGGTGGGATATTAAAGGGTACGGGGAGTGAAGGGGAGAGTGGGATTCGACTGGGTGAGATATTAAAGGGTGCGGGGAGTGAGGGGGAGAGTGGGATTAGACTGGGTGGGATATTAAAGGGTGCGGGGAGTGAGGGGGAGAGTGGGATTAGACTGGGTGGGATATTAAAGGATGCGGGGACTGAGGGGGAGAGTGGGATTCGACTGGGTGGGATATTAAAGGGTGCGGGGAGTGAGGGGGAAAGTGGGATTAGACTGGGTGGGATATTAAAGGGTGCGGGGAGTGAGGGGGAGAGTGGGATTAGACTGGGTGGGATATTAAAGGGTGCGGGGAGTGAGGGGGAGAGTGGGATTAGATTGGGTGGGATATTAAAGGTACAGGGAGTGAGAGGGAGAGACTGGGTGGGATAGTAAAGGGTATGGGGAGGGCGTGAGTGGGATTAGACTGGGTGGGATATCAAAGGGTGTGGGGAGTGAGGGGGAGAGTGGGATTAGACTGGGTGGGATATTAAAGGGTATGGGGAGTGAGGGGGAGAGTGGGATTAGACTGGGTGGGATATCAAAGGGTGTGGGGAGTGAGGGGGAGAGTGGGATTAGACTGGGTGGGATATTAAAGGGTATGGGGAGGGGAGAGTGGGATTAGACTGGGTGGGATATTAAAAGGTATGGGGAGGGGAGAGTGGGATTAGACTGGGTGGGATATTAAAGGGGGGAGTGAGAGGGAGAGTGGGATTAGACTATGTGGGATATTAAAGGGTACGGGGAGTGAGGGGGAGAGTGGGATTAGACTGGGTGGGATATTAAAGGGTGCGGGGAGTGAGGGGGAGAGTGGGATTAGACTGGGTGTGGTATTAAAGGGAGGAGTGAGAGGGAGAGTGGGATTAGACTATGTGGGATATTAAAGGGTACGAGGAGTGAGGGGGAGAGTGGGATTAGACTGGGTGGGATATTAAAGAGTATGGGGAGTGAGGGGGAGAGTGGGATTAGTCTGGGTGGGATATTAAAGGGGGAGGGGAGTGAGTGGGATTAGACTGGGTGGGATATTAAAGGGTACGGGGAGTGAGGGGGAGAGTGGGATTAGACTGGGTGGGATATTAAAGGGTATGGGGAGTGAGGGGGAGAGTGGGATTAGACTGGGTGGGATATTAAAGGGTGTGGGGAGTGAGGGGGAGAGTGGGATTAGACTGGGTGGGATATTAAATGGGGAGGGGAATGAGGGGGAGAGTGGGATTAGACTGGGTGAGATATTAAAGGGTGTGGGGAGTGAGGGGAGAGTGGGATTAGACTGGGTGGGATATTAAAGGGTGTGGGGAGTTAGGGGGAGAGTGGGATTAGACTGGGTGGGATATTAAAGGGGGAGGGGAGTGAGTGGGATTAGACTGGGTGGGGTATTAAAGGGTGTGGGGAGTGAGGGGGAGAGTGGGATTAGACTAGGTGGGATATTAAAGGGGGAGGGGAGTGAGTGGGATTAGACTGTGTGGGGTATTAAAGGGTATGGGGAGTGAGGGGGAGTGTGGGATTAGACTGGGTGGGGTATTAAAGGGTATGGGGAGCGAGGGGGAGTGTGGGATTAGACTGGGTGGGATATTAAAGGGTATGGGGAGTGAGGGGGAGTGTGGGATTAGACTGGGTGGGGTATTAAAGGGTATGGGGAGTGAGGGGGAGTGTGGGATTAGACTGGGTGGGGTATTAAAGGGTGTGGGGAGTGAGGGGGAGAGTGGGATTAGACTGGGTGGGGTATTAAAGGGTGTTGGGAGAGTGGGATTAGACTGGGTGGGGTATTAAAGGGTGTTGGGAGAGTGGGATTAGACTGGGGGGTCCATGTGGAGACAGAACACCGAGCGGTGTTTGAGGGGCCGAATGGCCCGCTGGTGTAGCGGAACAGGCTGCAGCACTCGGCCCTCCCTGAGCGATCGCGCCTGTCCCGTGCGTTGCTCCTGCGTCAACGTTCGAAGAGGACCTCTGCATTGTCTTCGCGGGCCCACAACCACAGTGAAGCGCTTCCGAAATGAGGACCCTGTTGTTACCCGGCTGAAGGCGGCAGCTGTCCTGCTCCCGACGAGTCAATCTGTTCTGCTTCTGGTTGTAATATACGCACCTGCGCGCATGCTCACAGGTTTGTAAGAGCCGTTGACATGTTTTTGTTGAACGTGTGAGGTTGCAGCCCCCTATTTGAATATCTGAAGGGGCCGCTCCTCAAATTCTAGTCGCACTTCAGTCCCGCGCTCCTGATCTTTGGGCACCCTGTGCGGAGGGGAGCGGGCAGGTCCGAGGGCCTCCTCGTAGGACTGCTCCTGGGCCTGGCCAAGGGGGAGCCATCAGCCGGTCCAGGCAGCGGGCGGGCGAGGGGGTCGTTCAGCCCGACTGCCTGCCTCTCTTCCGCGGTTACATCCTGAGCCAGGGTGTCCCTGGAGATGGAGCACGCGGTGTCCACCGGTACGCTCGCGGCCTTCCGCGAGAGGTGGGCGCCGGAGGGACTGGAGTGCATCATCACCCCCGGCAACCGAATTTTAATTTGAAGCACTTGTCTAAAGGTTAATTTGTTTAAGTTTGTCGATTTCTAGTGCCCCCACTTTGGGGGGCACTTGTATAATTTGTGTTTTGGTGCCCTCAGAAAATAAATCTAGGGGACACCTGAAAAGGTTTTCGAGTGTGACCCTCCCTTTAATCAGGGGGCAATTGATTCAAGTATACGACAAAATAGTTGTAGAGCTGTTGATGTTTGGCGGGATGACCAGGGTCAGGGACCTGCTCGATGGCGGAGGAGCGGGCAGGACAGTGCCAGGCGTGTTGGCGCGGTGCCTATCCCGGGCCGACGTCTGCCGCGCGGCCGATGCCATCGAGTCGCTATAAACAGCGCTGGGCCCTGGCTCCGTTCGGTGTGTCGCGGGGGCTCAAGCACGTGGGGGAGATCCCGTCCCAGCTGACCCCCGTCCGGACGGAATTCCTCATCGGCGCCAAGCCCCGGAACCTCCCTCGGGAGCCGGCGCCTCACAACTTGAGCCTCCTCCGGGGAAATCCCCTGCGTGCCTTTCGGTTCTGCGCGGAGGGAGGGGACTCCTGTACGGGCTGCTCCTGCACACTCTCCACCTTGCCACCCTCGCCTGCCGTCCGGACACACCATGGCGCGCCATCTAGCCGTCCGGAGGAGGCGGGGGTCCCCGATGGAGGGCACTCTACGCGGGAGTCCTCCCACTATTTATCGGGGACTTGGCCTGGAGGGTGGTGCACGGAGCAGTCCCGTGCAATCGGTTTTTAAGTCGGTTCACGGGCTCCCCGGGCCGCCTGCAATTTCTGCGGTCTGGAGGAGTCCGTGTTCCACGTGTATGTTCAGTGTGCGAGGTTGCAGCCCCCTCTTCCGTTATTCGAAGGGGCCACTCCTCAAATTCTGGCTGCACTTCAGTCCCCACGCTCCTGATCTTTGGGGACCCTGTACGGAGGGGAGTGGGTAGGTCCGAGGGCCTCCTCGTGGCACTGCTCCAGCCCCACAATCCCCCCCACCCCGAGATGTCTGCGTTCCTCTAATTCTACCCTCTTCAGCAACCCGTGCCTTCTATTGCCTGGGCCCCAAGCTCTGGAACTCCCTCCCTAAACCTCTCCGCCTCTCTCTCCTCCTTCAAGAAGCTCCTTAAAACCGACCTCTCTGACCCAGCTTTTGGTCACGCACTAATTTCTCCTTATGCGGCTCGGAGTCAAAATCTCCTAACACTCCAGTGAAACGCCTTAGTACGTTTCATAAGAACATAAGAAATAGGAGCAGGAGTCGGCCATTCGGCCCCTCGAGCCTGCTCCGCCATTTAATACGATCATGGCTGATCCGATCATGGACTCAGCTCCACTTCCCTGCCCGCCCCCTTATCGGTTAAGAAACTGTCTATCTCTGTCTTAAATATATTCAATGTCCCAGCCTCCACAGCTCTCTGAGGCAGCGAATTCCACAGATTTACAACCCTCTGAGAGAAGAAATTCCTCCTCACCTCAGTTTTAAATGGGCGGCCCCTTATTCTAAGACCATGCCCCCTAGTTCTAGTCTCCCCCATCAGTGGAAACATCCTCTCTGCATCCACCTTGTCGAGCCCCCTCATAATCTGATACGTTTCGATAAGATCACCTCTCATTCTTCTGAACTCCAATGAGCAGAGGCCCAACCTCCTCAACCTTTCCTCATAAGTCAACCCCCTCATCCCCGGAATCAACCGAGTGAACCTTCTCTGAATTGCCTCCAAAGCAAGTATATCCTTTCGTAAATATGGAAACCAAAACTGCACGCAGTACTCCAGGTGTGGTCTCACCAATACCCTGTATAACTGGAGCAAGACTTCCCTGCTTTTATACTCCATCCCCTTTGCAATAAAGGCCAAGATACCATTGGCCTTCCTGATCACTTGCTGTACCTGCATACTATCCTTTTGTGTTTCATGCACAAGTAACTCCCAGGTCCCGCTGTACTGCGGCACTTTGCAATCTTTCTCCATTTAAATAATAACTTGCTCTTTGATTTTTTTTCTGCCAAAGTGCATGACCTCACACTTTCCAACATTATACTCCATCTGACAAATTTTTGCCCACTCACTTAGCCCGTCTATGTCCTTTTGCAGATTTTTTGTGTCCTCCTCACACATTGCTTTTCCTCCCATCTTTGTATCGTCAGCAAACTTGTCTACGTTACACTCGGTCCCTTCTTCCAAGTCGTTAATATAGATTATAAATAGCTGGGGTCCCAGCACTGATCCCTGCGGCACCCCACTAGTTACTGATTGCCAACCCGAGAATGACCCATTTATCCCGACTCTCTGTTTTCTGTTAGTTAGCCAATCCTCTATCCATGCTAATATATCACCCCCAACCCCGTGAACTTTTATCTTGTGCAGTAACCTTTTATGTGGCACCTTCCCAAATGCCTTCTGGAAATCCAAATACACCACATCCACTGGTTCCCCCTTTATCCACCCTGTCCGTTACATCCTCAAAGAACTACCTTAAAGGCGCTATTTAAATACAGGTTACTGTTTCAGGGCGGGCATTGCTTGCCGCGTCCCTCTCCCGCCCAGGAAGACATAAAACCGAAAGGAGGGAAAGGTGTTGGGAGCAAGCTTGATTTCTTTTTCGCGGGAAATCCTTTGGGGAACGGCTGCCAAAGTTCAACATTCGACGGGAGGCGGACTCCTCGTGGCTTCGCAGGGAGTAACGACACAGGAACACGACAGGCTGTGGCGCGCACAGGCCGGGCCGGAAACACAGCTCTACGCACACACAGCCGCACAGTAACGACTCTAACGCGGCCTCAACGCCACACTGAACAGCGAGTGACGGGCCAGTCAGCCACGGATGCCACAAAGTCCCGCCACTTTTACCCGCGTCGATGCCCGACTCGCAATCCGATTTGACGGAGCCACAAAGCGCACTGCGCGCAGGCAGTAATGTCAGTCGTCTTCTCTTCCGCACACCTCTCACAGGCTCATGGTGGCCCCCAATACACTCCCATTTCGACAGCGACTTTCACCCAATCGGGCATCGAAGTGCTTCACAGCCAAAACAGTGCATTTATCTTTTGAAGTGTGATCGCCTCTTGCAATGCAGGAAACGCAGCAGCCAAGATGCGCACAGCAAGCTCCCACAAACAGCCATAATGACCCAGGTTATCTGTTTTTTGTTGGTTGAGGCAAAAATATTGGCCCAAAGACACCGGGGAGAACTCCCCCTGCTCTTCTTCCAATAGTGGCCCCGGGATCTTTTACATCCACCCGAGAGGGCAGACGGGGCCTCGGTTTAATGTCTCATCCGAGAGACGGCCTGTCCGACAGTGCAGCGCTCCCTCAGTACCGCTCCTCCGACAGTGCGGCGCTCGCTCAGTACTGCCCCTCCGACAGTGCGGTGCTCCCTCAGTACTGCCCCTCCGACAGTGCGGCGCTCCCTCAATACTGCCCCTCCGACAGTGCGGTGCTCCCTCAGTACTGCCCCTCCGACAGTGCGGCGCTTCCTCAGTACTGCCCCTCCGACAGTGCGGTGCTCCCTCAGTACTGCCCCTCCGACAGTGCGGCACTCCCTCAGTACTGCCCCTCCCTCAGTACTGCCCCTCCGACAGTGCGGCGCTCCCTCAGTACTGCTCCTCCATCAGTGCGGCGCTCCCTCAGTACTGACCCTCCGACAGTGCGGCACTCCCTCAGAACCGCCCCTCCGACAGTGCGGCGCTCCCTCAGTACAGCCCCTCCGACAGTGCGGCACTCCCTCAGTACTGCCCCTCCGACAGTGCGGTGCTCCCTCAGTACTGCCCCTCTGACAGTGCGGCGCTCCCTCAGTACTGCCCCTCCGACAGTGCGGCACTCCCTCAGTACTGCCCCTCTGACAGTGCGGCGCTCCCTCAGTACTGCCCCTCCGACAGTGCGGCACTCCCTCAGTACCGCCCCTCCGACAGTGCGGTGCTCCCTCAGTACTGCACCTCCGACTGTGCGGCGCTCCCTCAGAACCGCCCCTCCGACAGTGCGGCACTCCCTCAGTACTGCCCCTCCGACAGTACGGCGCTCCCTCAGTACTGCCCCTCCGACAGTGCGGCACTCCCTCAGTACTGCCCCTCCAACAGTGCAGTTTATCAATACAGGATTTAAAAAATTTTTATTTCAATTTTGAGAGTGATGTTTGTGCAGGAATAACTCCAAGTTTAAACAATGCCCAGGGGAGGTACAGCACGGGGTTAGATACAGAGTAAAGCTCCCTCTACACTGTCCCATCAAACACTCCCAGGGCAGGTACAGGGGGTTAGATACAGAGTAAAGCTCCCTCTACACTGTCCCATCAAACACTCCCAGGGCAGGTACAGGGGGTTAGATACAGAGTAAAGCTCCCTCTACACTGTCCCATCAAACACTCCCGGGGCAGGTACAGGGGGTTAGATACAGAGTAAAGCTCCCTCTACACTGTCCCATCAAACACTCCCAGGGCAGGTACAGGGAGTTAGATACAGAGTAAAGCTCCCTCTACACTGTCCCATCAAACACTCCCAGTGCAGGTACAGGGGGTTAGATACAGAGTAAAGCTCCCTCTACATTTCCCATCAAACACTCCCAGGGCAGGTACAGGGGGTTAGATACAGAGTAAAGCTCCCTCTACACTGTCCCATCAAACACTCCCAGGGCAGGTACAGGGGGTTAGATACAGAGTAAAGCTCCCTCTACACTGTCCCATCAAACACTCCTCGGGGGAACGTAACCCAGGTGTAACCTCCCTAACTCAGTCTCGCGATGGCAGGTACAGGTACTACGCAAACAAATGATGCCTGGGCTCTAGCTTCCCCCTTCCCTGACAGTTCGCGTACTTCCCAGCTCCAGGACTTGGAGACACTTTACTCCTATTCCCAAACCATGAGCTGAGGGTGCGGTCTGTGGCACGATACCCCCCCAAGGGCGAATAGCCTGCCTGGGCCCAGCGCGTTTGGCTGCAGGGTTGTGGTGCCAGAGTGGCAGTAACCCCGGGGTGTGCCAGCAGAGGATGGCAGTGGGGCGCGGGGAAGGGGTGACATTTGGCCAGAAACACAAGCAAGACCATGAGGGAAGATTTGCTCTGTGCCCCCAGTACCTTCAGCCCTTAATAATTATGGTGCTTGTCTTATGAAGAAAGGTTGAGCAGGTTGGGCCTGTGCTCATTGGAGAAAGAGAGGTGATCTTATTGAAACGTGTAAGATTCTGTGGGGACTCCCTGGCCAAAGACCAGTCCCGCCCTAAGTGGAGGAAGTGCATCCGGGAGGGCGCTGAGCACCTCGAGTCTCGTCGCCGAGAGCGTGCAGAAACCAAGCGCAGGCAGCGGAAGGAGCGTGCGGCAAACCTGTCCCACCCTCCCCTTCCCTCAACCACTGTCTGTCCCACCCTCCCCTTCCCTCAACCACTGTCTGTCCCACCCTCCCCTTCCCTCAACCACTGTCTGTCCCACCTGTGACAGGGACTGTGGCTCTCGTATTGGGCTGTTCAGCCACCTGAGGACTCGTGTTTAGAGTGGAAGCAAGTCTTCCTCGATTCCGATGATGATGATAAGATTCTGAGGGGGCTTGACAGGGTGGTTGCAGAGACAATGTTTTCCCTCGTGGGGGAATCTAGAACTAGGGGGCATAGTCTCTGTGGTGAGGCCACACCTGGAGTACTGCGTGCAGTTTTGGTTTCCATATTTACGGAAAGGATATACTTGCTTTGGAGGCAGTTCAGAGAAGGTTCACTCGGTCGATTCCGGGGATGAGGGGGTTGACTTATGAGGAAAGGTTGAGGAGGTTGGGCCTCTACTCATTGGAGTTCAGAAGAATGAGAGGTGATCTTATCGAAACGTATCAGATTATGAGGGGGCTCGACAAGGTGGATGCAGAGAGGATGTTCCCACTGATGGGGGAGACTAGAACTAGGGGGCATGGTCTTAGAATAAGGGGCCGCCCATTTAAAACTGAGATGAGGAGGAATTTCTTCTCTCAGAGGGTTGTAAATCTGTGGAATTCTCTGCCTCAGAGAGCTGTGGAGGCCGGGTCATTGAATATATTTAAGACAGAGATAGACAGTTTCTTAACCGATAAGGGAGCGGGCAGGGAAGTGGAGCTGGGTCCATGATCGGATCAGCCATGGTCGTATTAAATGGCGGAGCAGGTTCGAGGGGCCGAATGGCCGACTCCTGCTCCTATTTCTGATGTTCTGAGAATAAGGGGTCGTCGCCCAGTTAAGACGCAGATGGGGAGGAATATCTTCCGGTGAATCTGTGGAATTCTCTGCCCCAGAGAGCTGTGGGGGGCTGGGTCACTGAATATATTTAAGGGGGAGATAGACAGATTTTTGAGCGGCAAGGGAGTCGAGGGTTATGGGGAGCGGGCGGGGAAGGGGAGCTGAGTCCATGATCGGAGGAGCCGCGGTCTCACTGGATGGCGGAGCAGGCTCGAGGGGCCGAATGGCCGACTCCTGCTCCTGCGTCAACACTTTATAATTCCTCTGTAGCAGCCACACATGCTGCAGGCCCTCCCTGTGATTTATGACTTGGGTTCGAGTGCCGTCATGTCCAAGAATGTACTTGCGCGTGAAAATCAAACCAAAGCAGATGTTCCCGCAATCCCGGCCCAGAAGAGGCCGAATTGGAAATAACTGTCGGATTTTCCACCTCTCCCTCACACTGGCCTGGCCCCAGATTTGCGATCAGCTATCTATCTTCTGGCTACAGCCGAGGGTCCTGTCACACTCGAGTGTTTCCAGGTCGGGCCGAGCATCAGCTGCCGGAGCGCGCACTGTCCCCTCCCGCCTCTCCGTCAGGTGGCGGCCCTGGCAAATGAACAGCGGGCGCGAGGCTGGGCTAGCACGGGACAGGCCGGGCCGCGACCCCTCTCCAGCGGGGTGGTGGGGGGGTGGGGGGAGAGGCGGACTCCCGCTTTCGCGCGCCAGCGCAGGGGGGGAACTGCAGCGCCCAATCAAATCGCCACCACTTCCCCTTGGGGGCGCGAAGCCAGCACGAGAATCAGGAGCAGGAGTCCGGCCATTCGGCCCCTCGAGCCTGCTCCGCCATCCAATCAGGTCGCGGCTGACCTTCGACCTCAACCCCACTTTCCCCGCCCGATCCCTCGATTCCCTGAATATCCAAAAATCTCCCGATCCCGGCCTCGAAGACTGAGCCTCCCACGGCCCTCTGGGGCAGAGAATTCCAAAGATTCACCCCCCTCTGAGTGAAGAAATCCCTCCTCATCTCCGTCCTAAATGGCCGAGCCCTTATCCTGAGACTGTGAGCCCTGGTTCTAGACTCCCCAGCCCGGGGGGGAAACACCCTCCCTGCATCTACCCTGTCAAGCCCTGTAAGTATTGTGTATACCTCTTTCTGCCTCTATAACATCGCCCGTTTCCGCCCCCTGCCTCAGCTCATCCGCTGCTGAAGCCCTCATCCCTGCCCTTCTCCCCTCCAGACTTGACTATTCCAACGCACACCTGGCCGGCCTCCCACATTCTACCCGACATAAACTAGATGTGATCCAAAACTCGGCTGCCCCCGTATCCTAACTCGCACCGAGTCCCACTCACCCATCACCCCCTGTGCTCGCTGCCCCGTGTCCTAACTCACACCCAGTCCCACTCACCCATCACCCCCTGTGCTCGCTGCCCCGTGTCCTAACTCACACCCAGTCCCACTCACCCATCACCCCCTGTGCTCACTGCCCCGTGTCCTAACTCGCACCCAGTCCCACTCACCCATCACCCCCTGTGCTCACTGCCTCGTGTCCTAACTCGCACCCAGTCCCACTCACCCATCACCCCCTGTGCTCACTGCCTCGTGTCCTAACTCGCACCCAGTCCCACTCACCCATCACCCCCTGTGCTCGCTGCCCCGTGTCCTAACTCGCACCGAGTCCCACTCACCCATCAACCCCTGTGCTCACTGACCTACATTGGCTCCTGGTCTGGCAACGCCTCGATTTCAAAATTCTCATCCTTGTTTTCAAATCCTTCCATGGCCCTCGCCCCTCCATATCTCTGTAACCTCCTCCAGCCCCTACACCCCTCCCTATCTCTGTAACCTCCTCCAGCCCCTACACCCCTCTCTATCTCTGTAACCTCCTCCAGCCCCTACACCCCTCCCTATCTCTGTAACCCCCTCCAGCCCCTACACCCCTCCCTATCTCTGTAATCTCCTCCAGCCGCTACACCCCTCCCTATCTCTGTAACCTCCTCCAGCCCCTACACCCCTCCCTATCTCTGTAACCTCCTCCAGCCCCTACACCCCTCCCTATCTCTGTAATCTCCTCCAGTCCCACAACCCCCCCGAGATGTCTGCATTCCTCTAATTCTGCCCTCTTGACCATCCCTGACTATAATCGCTCCACCATCGGTGGCCGTGCCTCCAGCTGCCTGGGCCCCAAGCTCTGGAACTCCCTCCCTAAACCTCTCCGCCTCTCTCTCCTCCTTCAAGACGCTCCTTAAAACCGACCCCTTTGACCAAGCCTACCCTAATTTCTACTTACGCGGCTGGGGTTTTTGTCTCCTAACCCCGCTGTGAAGCGCCTCGGGACGTTTCAGCACGTTAAAGGCGCGATATAAATACAGGTTGTTGTTGTAGTACCACACGTGACAGCGTACAATGTGCTAACACCCACGAGCACAGACCCTCTCACCATCTTGCTGACCACGAGCCCCTCACGCGAGGCGGCTTTGCAATGCCCATGCTGGGAATTGGGGGATGTGCCGGCCTGGTATAATCTGAGGAAGGTGAGAGGCTTCAGCGGGACAGAGACAGGCGGGTGGGATGGGCCGACAAGTGGCAGATAAAGTTTAACGCAGAAAAATGCAAAGTGCCACAGTTCGGCTGAAAGAATGAGAAGAGGCAATATAAACTGAAGGGTACAGTCCTAAAGGGGGTGCATGAACAGAGAGACCTGGTACATGAATTGCTGGAGGTGGCAGGGCAGGTTGAGAAAGCGCTTAAAAAAGCTTACAGGATCCTGGGCTTCATAACTAGAGGCGCAGAGCACAAGTATGATGAACCTGAATAAAACACTGGTTCGGCCTCAACTAGAGTATGGTGTCCAATTCTAGGCACCGCACTTTAGGGAGGATGTGAAGGCCTTAGAGAGGATGCAGAGGAGATAGACCAGAATGGTTCCAGGGATGAGGGACTGGAGTTACGTGGGGAGACTGGAGAATCCGGGGTTGTTCTCCTTGGAGCAGAGAAGGTTGAGAGGAGATTTGATCGAGGTGTTCAACATCATGAGGGGTCTGGACAGAGTAGGTCGAGAGAGACTGTTCCCATTGGTGGGAGGGTGGGGAACCAGAGGGACACAGATTGAAGGCGGAAGAACCAAAGGCGGCTGGAGGGAAAACGTTTTTACGCAGCGAGTGGATAGGATCTGGAATGGGCTGCCTGAGAGGGTGGGGGAGACAGACTCAATCATGGCTTTCAAACAGGAATTGGATAAGTGCCTGAAGGGTAAAACATTTGCGGGGCTACAGGGACAGGGCGGGGGAATGGGACTGGCTGAGAGTCGGCACGGGCTCGATGGGCCCAATGGCCTTCAGTGCTGTAATCGTTCTGTGATTCTGTGAATCTTAGGAGACTCACTGACGTTAGGGTTGGAACTCAATGTAACGCACGGCTTTATCTTGACCGTTCAGTCCACACCAGCGCTGGAGGCTACTGGCAAGGTGGCTGCCCTCGATGGACACACCTCTGACCCAGCCTGTTCCCACAATCAGTCTCTCAGAAGGTTCGAGCTCTCCACTCCCGAGACTCGAGCCCCGTCATCCAGGCCCACACTCCCCCAGGTGGCAGTACTGAGGGAGAGCCGCACTGTGGGAGGGGCAGTACTGAGGGAGCGCCGCACTGTGGGAGGGGCAGTACTGAGGGAGCGCCGCACTGTCGGAGGGGCAGTACTGAGGGAGCGCCGCACTGTCGGAGGGGCAGTACTGAGGGAGCGCCGCACTGTGGGAGGGGCAGTACTGAGGGAGCGCCGCACTGTGGAAGGAGCAGTACTGAGGGAGCCCTACACTGTCGGAGGGGCAGTACTGAGGGAGCGCCGCACTGTCGGAGGGGCAGTACTGAGGGAGTGTTGCCCTCTCGGGTGGATGTAAAAGATCCCGGGGCCACTATTGGAAGAAGAGCAGGGGGAGTTCTCCCCGGTGTCCTGGGGCCAATATTTATCCCTCGACCAACATCACTAAAACAGATGATCCGGGTCATTATCACGTCGCTGTGTGTGGGATCTTGCTGTGCGCTAATTGGCGTTTCCCACATTACAACACTGAGCGCACTCCGATAGTACTTCATTGGCTGTGAGGGGCATTGGGCCGCCGCGAGTGGGGGGTGGTCTGTCGAGCGGGGAGTTATTTGTTGGGGGTTGGGTGTGACGGTCCGGATATTGGGATCCCGAGCCGCGGTGTGAGCTGGTCCTGGCGGAAGCTGTCGGAAACCATGCCGTAGAGCACGGGGTTGGCACCGCTGGTGGCGTAGCTGAGGGCCACGCAGAGCTGGGCGAGGGTGGGGTGAGGCTGGCGGAGGACCACGCCGGCCAGCTGCACCGCGTAGAAGGGCGCCCAGCAGGCCGCGAAGACGGCCACCGCACCGGGTGCACCATCGCCGCCTAGCCGGCACACCAGCGCCCCGAAGGGCCAGTGCCGCTGGGCCGCCGCCGTGGCCAGGAACGGCACGCTCGGCACGAAGAGCTCGTCGGCCACCGCCGGGTTCAGCCGGTAGGTGTTGGTGGCCGTCCGCCATCTTGGCACGCCGCAGCCCCACGTAGATGACCAGGGCATTACCCAGCAGCCCCACGCCGCGCACCGGGGCGTAGACGGAGAGGACGGCGATGGCGGCGGTGTCGTAGGCCGCGGGGCCCGCCCTGGAGGAGATGGGCATCCCAGCGCCCGCCAGTCACAACCCAGAGTCGTTGAGAAGCATCACCTCGCCCTCTCACCCAATGGGCATCACCTCACTCTCTCACCCAATGGGTATCAGCTCGCCCTCTCACCCAATGGGTATCACCTCACTCTCTCACCCAATGGGTATCACCTCACTCTCTCACCCAATGGGTATCAGCTCGGCCTCTCACCCAATGGGTATCACCTCACTCTCTCACCCAATGGGTATCAGCTCGCCTTCTTACCCAATGGGTATCACCTCACTCTCTCACCCAATGGGCATCACCTCGCTCTCTCACCCAATGGGTATCAGTTCGCCCTCTCACCCAATGGGCATCACCTCGCGCTCTCACCCAATGGGCATCACCTCGCCCTCTCACCCAATGGGCATCAGCTCGCCCTCTCACCCAATGGGCATTACATCGCCCTCTCACCCAATGGGCATCAGCTCGCTGTCTCACCCAATGGGCATCAGCTCGGCCTCTCACCCAATGGGCATCAGCTCGCTCTCTCACCCAATGGGCATCAGCTCGCTCTCTCACCCAATGGGCATCAGCTCGGCCTCTCACCCAATGAGCATCGCCTTGCCCTCTCACCCAATGAGCATCACCTCGCTCTCTCACCCAATGGGCATCACCTCGCCCTCTCACCCAATGGGCATCAGCTCGGCCTCTCACCCAATGGGCATCAGCTCGCCCTCTCACCCAATGAGCATCACCTCACTCTCTCACCCAATGGGCATCACCTCGCTCTCTCACCCAATGGGCATCACCTCGCTCTCTCACTCAATGGGCATCACCTCGCTCTCTCACCCAATTGGCATCAGCTCGCTCTCTCACCCAATGGGCATCAGCTCGCCCTCTCACCCAATGGGCATCACCTCGCTCTCTCACCCAATGGGTATCACCTCGCCCTCTCACCCAATGGGCATCACCTCGCCCTCTCACCCAATGGGCATCAGCTCGCTCTCTCACCCAATGGGCATCAGCTCGCCCTCTCACCCAATGGGTATCACCTCGCTCTCTCACCCAATGGGTATCACCTCGCCCTCTCACCCAATGGGCATCAGCTCGCCCTCTCACCCAATGGGCATCAGCTCGCTCTCTCACCCAATGGACATCAGCTCGCCCTCTCACCCAATGGGTATCACCTCGCCCTCTCACCCAATGGGCATCACCTCGCCCTCTCACCCAATGGGCATCAGCTCGCCCTCTCACCCAATGGGCATCACCTCGCTCTCTCACCCAATGGGCATCACCTCGCTCTCTCACCCAATGGGCATCACCTCGCCCTCTCACCCAATGGGCATCACCTCGCTCTCTCACCCAATGGGCATCATCTCGCTCTGTCACTCAATGGGTATCATCTCGCTCTCTCACCCAATGGGCATCATCTCGCTCTCTCACCCAATGAGCATCACCTCGCTCTCTCACCCAATGGGTATCACCTCGCCCTCTCGCCCAATGGGCATCAGCTCGCCCTCTCACCCAATGGGCATCAGCTCGCCCTCTCACCCAATGGGCATCAGCTCGCCCTCTCACCCAATGAGTATCACCTCGCCCTCTCGCCCAATGGGCATCAGCTCGCTCTCTCACCCAATGGGCATCATCTCGCTCTCTCACCCAATGGGCATCAGCTCGCCCTCTCACCCAATGGGCATCAGCTCGCTCTCTCACCCAATGGGCATCACCTCGCCCTCTCACCCAATGGGCATCAGCTCGGCCTCTCACCCAATGGGCATCACCTCGCTCTCTCACCCAATGAGCATCACCTCGCTCTCTCAACCAATGGGCATCACCTCTCCCTCTCACCCAATGGGCATCAGCTCGCTCTCTCACCCAATGGGCATCACCTCGCCCTCTCACCCAATGGGCATCAGCTCGGCCTCTCACCGAATGGGCATCACCTCGCTCTCTCACCCAATGGGCATCACCTCACTCTCTCACCCAATGGGCATCAGCTCGCCCTCTCGCCCAATGGGCATCACCTCGCCCTCTCACCCAATGGGCATCACCTCGCTCTCTCACCCAATGAGCATCATCTCGCTCTCTCACCCAATGGGTATCATCTCGCTCTCTCACCCAATGGGCATCATCTCGCTCTCTCACCCAATGAGCATCACCTCGCTCTCTCACCCAATGGGTATCACCTCGCCCTCTCGCCCAATGGGCATCAGCTCGCTCTCTCACCCAATGGGCATCATCTCGCTCTCTCACCCAATGGGCATCAGCTCGCCCTCTCACCCAATGGGCATCAGCTCGCTCTCTCACCCAATGGGCATCACCTCGCCCTCTCACCCAATGGGCATCAGCTCGGCCTCTCACCCAATGGGCATCACCTCGCTCTCTCACCCAATGAGCATCACCTCGCTCTTTCAACCAATGGGCATCACCTCGCCCTCTCACCCAATGGGCATCACCTCGCTCTCTCACCCAATGGGCATCACCTCACTCTCTCACCCAATGGACATCAGCTCGCCCTCTCACCCAATGGGTATCACCTCGCCCTCTCACCCAATGGGCATCACCTCGCCCTCTCACCCAATGGGCATCACCTCGCCCTCATACCCAATGGGCATCACCTCGCTCTCTCACCCAATGGGCATCACCTCGCTCTCTCACCTAATGGGCATCACCTCGCCCTCTCACCCAATGGGCATCACCTCGCTCTCTCACCCAATGGGCATCATCTCGCTCTGTCACTCAATGGGTATCATCTCGCTCTCTCACCCAATGGGCATCATCTCGCTCTCTCACCCAATGAGCATCACCTCGCTCTCTCACCCAATGGGTATCACCTCGCCCTCTCGCCCAATGGGCATCAGCTCGCCCTCTCACCCAATGGGCATCAGCTCGCCCTCTCACCCAATGGGCATCAGCTCGCCCTCTCACCCAATGAGTATCACCTCGCCCTCTCGCCCAATGGGCATCAGCTCGCTCTCTCACCCAATGGGCATCATCTCGCTCTCTCACCCAATGGGCATCAGCTCGCCCTCTCACCCAATGGGCATCAGCTCGCTCTCTCACCCAATGGGCATCACCTCGCCCTCTCACCCAATGGGCATCAGCTCGGCCTCTCACCCAATGGGCATCACCTCGCTCTCTCACCCAATGAGCATCACCTCGCTCTCTCAACCAATGGGCATCACCTCGCCCTCTCACCCAATGGGCATCAGCTCGCTCTCTCACCCAATGGGCATCACCTCGCCCTCTCACCCAATGGGCATCAGCTCGGCCTCTCACCCAATGGGCATCACCTCGCTCTCTCACCCAATGGGCATCACCTCACTCTCTCACCCAATGGGCATCAGCTCGCCCTCTCGCCCAATGGGCATCACCTCGCCCTCTCACCCAATGGGCATCACCTCGCTCTCTCACCCAATGAGCATCATCTCGCTCTCTCACCCAATGGGTATCATCTCGCTCTCTCACCCAATGGGCATCATCTCGCTCTCTCACCCAATGAGCATCACCTCGCTCTCTCACCCAATGGGTATCACCTCGCCCTCTCGCCCAATGGGCATCAGCTCGCTCTCTCACCCAATGGGCATCATCTCGCTCTCTCACCCAATGGGCATCAGCTCGCCCTCTCACCCAATTGGCATCAGCTCGCTCTCTCACCCAATGGGCATCACCTCGCCCTCTCACCCAATGGGCATCACCTCGCCCTCTCACCCAATGGGCATCAGCTCGCTCTCTCACCCAATGGGCATCAGCTCGCCCTCTCACCCAATGGGTATCACCTCGCTCTCTCACCCAATGGGTATCACCTCGCCCTCTCACCCAATGGGCATCAGCTCGCCCTCTCACCCAATGGGCATCAGCTCGCTCTCTCACCCAATGGACATCAGCTCGCCCTCTCACCCAATGGGTATCACCTCGCCCTCTCACCCAATGGGCATCACCTCGCCCTCTCACCCAATGGGCATCACCTCGCCCTCTCACCCAATGGGCATCACCTCGCTCTCTCACCCAATGGGCATCACCTCGCCCTCTCACCCAATGGGCATCACCTCGCTCTCTCACCCAATGGGCATCATCTCGCTCTGTCACTCAATGGGTATCATCTCGCTCTCTCACCCAATGGGCATCATCTCGCTCTCTCACCCAATGGGCATCAGCTCGCCCTCTCACCCAATGGGCATCAGCTCGCTCTCTCACCCAATGGGCATCACCTCGCCCTCTCACCCAATGGGCATCAGCTCGGCCTCTCACCCAATGGGCATCACCTCGCTCTCTCACCCAATGAGCATCACCTCGCTCTTTCAACCAATGGGCATCACCTCGCCCTCTCACCCAATGGGCATCACCTCGCTCTCTCACCCAATGGGCATCACCTCACTCTCTCACCCAATGGACATCAGCTCGCCCTCTCACCCAATGGGTATCACCTCGCCCTCTCACCCAATGGGCATCACCTCGCCCTCTCACCCAATGGGCATCACCTCGCCCTCTCACCCAATGGGCATCACCTCGCTCTCTCACCCAATGGGCATCACCTCGCTCTCTCACCTAATGGGCATCACCTCGCCCTCTCACCCAATGGGCATCACCTCGCTCTCTCACCCAATGGGCATCATCTCGCTCTGTCACTCAATGGGTATCATCTCGCTCTCTCACCCAATGGGCATCATCTCGCTCTCTCACCCAATGAGCATCACCTCGCTCTCTCACCCAATGGGTATCACCTCGCCCTCTCGCCCAATGGGCATCAGCTCGCCCTCTCACCCAATGGGCATCAGCTCGCCCTCTCACCCAATGGGCATCAGCTCGCCCTCTCACCCAATGAGTATCACCTCGCCCTCTCGCCCAATGGGCATCAGCTCGCTCTCTCACCCAATGGGCATCATCTCGCTCTCTCACCCAATGGGCATCAGCTCGCCCTCTCACCCAATGGGCATCAGCTCGCTCTCTCACCCAATGGGCATCACCTCGCCCTCTCACCCAATGGGCATCAGCTCGGCCTCTCACCCAATGGGCATCACCTCGCTCTCTCACCCAATGAGCATCACCTCGCTCTCTCAACCAATGGGCATCACCTCGCCCTCTCACCCAATGGGCATCAGCTCGCTCTCTCACCCAATGGGCATCACCTCGCCCTCTCACCCAATGGGCATCAGCTCGGCCTCTCACCCAATGGGCATCACCTCGCTCTCTCACCCAATGGGCATCACCTCACTCTCTCACCCAATGGGCATCAGCTCGCCCTCTCGCCCAATGGGCATCACCTCGCCCTCTCACCCAATGGGCATCACCTCGCTCTCTCACCCAATGAGCATCATCTCGCTCTCTCACCCAATGGGTATCATCTCGCTCTCTCACCCAATGGGCATCACCTCGCTCTCTCACCCAATGGGTATCACCTCGCCCTCTCGCCCAATGGGCATCAGCTCGCTCTCTCACCCAATGGGCATCATCTCGCTCTCTCACCCAATGGGCATCAGCTCGCCCTCTCACCCAATTGGCATCAGCTCGCTCTCTCACCCAATGGGCATCACCTCGCCCTCTCACCCAATGGGCATCACCTCGCCCTCTCACCCAATGGGCATCAGCTCGCTCTCTCACCCAATGGGCATCAGCTCGCCCTCTCACCCAATGGGTATCACCTCGCTCTCTCACCCAATGGGTATCACCTCGCCCTCTCACCCAATGGGCATCAGCTCGCCCTCTCACCCAATGGGCATCAGCTCGCTCTCTCACCCAATGGACATCAGCTCGCCCTCTCACCCAATGGGTATCACCTCGCCCTCTCACCCAATGGGCATCACCTCGCCCTCTCACCCAATGGGCATCACCTCGCCCTCTCACCCAATGGGCATCACCTCGCTCTCTCACCCAATGGGCATCACCTCGCCCTCTCACCCAATGGGCATCACCTCGCTCTCTCACCCAATGGGCATCATCTCGCTCTGTCACTCAATGGGTATCATCTCGCTCTCTCACCCAATGGGCATCATCTCGCTCTCTCACCCAATGAGCATCACCTCGCTCTCTCACCCAATGGGTATCACCTCGCCCTCTCGCCCAATGGGCATCAGCTCGCCCTCTCACCCAATGGGCATCAGCTCGCCCTCTCACCCAATGGGCATCAGCTCGCCCTCTCACCCAATGAGTATCACCTCGCCCTCTCGCCCAATGGGCATCAGCTCGCTCTCTCACCCAATGGGCATCATCTCGCTCTCTCACCCAATGGGCATCAGCTCGCCCTCTCACCCAATGGGCATCAGCTCGCTCTCTCACCCAATGGGCATCACCTCGCCCTCTCACCCAATGGGCATCAGCTCGGCCTCTCACCCAATGGGCATCACCTCGCTCTCTCACCCAATGAGCATCACCTCGCTCTCTCAACCAATGGGCATCACCTCGCCCTCTCACCCAATGGGCATCAGCTCGCTCTCTCACCCAATGGGCATCACCTCGCCCTCTCACCCAATGGGCATCAGCTCGGCCTCTCACCCAATGGGCATCACCTCGCTCTCTCACCCAATGGGCATCACCTCACTCTCTCACCCAATGGGCATCAGCTCGCCCTCTCGCCCAATGGGCATCACCTCGCCCTCTCACCCAATGGGCATCACCTCGCTCTCTCACCCAATGAGCATCATCTCGCTCTCTCACCCAATGGGTATCATCTCGCTCTCTCACCCAATGGGCATCATCTCGCTCTCTCACCCAATGAGCATCACCTCGCTCTCTCACCCAATGGGTATCACCTCGCCCTCTCGCCCAATGGGCATCAGCTCGCTCTCTCACCCAATGGGCATCATCTCGCTCTCTCACCCAATGGGCATCAGCTCGCCCTCTCACCCAATGGGCATCAGCTCGCTCTCTCACCCAATGGGCATCACCTCGCCCTCTCACCCAATGGGCATCAGCTCGGCCTCTCACCCAATGGGCATCACCTCGCTCTCTCACCCAATGAGCATCACCTCGCTCTTTCAACCAATGGGCATCACCTCGCCCTCTCACCCAATGGGCATCACCTCGCTCTCTCACCCAATGGGCATCACCTCACTCTCTCACCCAATGGGCATCAGCTCGCCCTCTCGCCCAATGGGCATCACCTCACTCTCTCCCAATGAGCATCACCTCGCTCTCTCACCCAATGGGCATCACCTCGCCATCTCACCCAATGAGCATCACCTCGCTCTCTCACCCAATGGGCATCAGCTCGCTCTCTCACCCAATGGGCATCACCTTGCTCTCTCACCCAATGGGCATCACCTCGCCCTCTCACCCAATGGGCATCAGCTCGGCCTCTCACCCAATGAGCATCACCTCGCTCTCTCACCCAATGGGCATCACCTCGCTCTCTCACCCAATGGGCATCACCTCGCCCTCTCACCCAATGAGCATCAGCTCGCTCTCTCACCCAATGGGCATCACCTCGCTCTCTCACCCAATGGGCATCAGCTCGCCCTCTCACCCAATGGGCATCAGCTCGGCCTCTCACCCAATGGGCATCACCTCGCTCTCTCACCCAATGGGCACCACCTCGCTCTCTTACCCAATGGGCATCACCTCGCTCTCTCACCCAATGGGCATCACCTCGCTCTCTCACCCAATGGGCATCACCTCGCTCTCTCACCCAATGGGCTTCACCTCACTCTCTCACCCAATGGGCATCACCTCGCTCTCTCACCCAATGGGCATCACCTCGCTCTCTCACCCAATGTGCATCACCTTGCTCTCTCACCCAATGGGCATCACCTCGCTCTCTCACCCAATGGGCATCAGCTCGCTCTCTCACCCAATGGGCATCACCTCGCCCTCTCACCCAATGGGCATCACCTCGCTCTCTCACCCAATGGGCACCACCTCGCTCTCTTACCCAATGGGCATCACCTCGCTCTCTCACCCAATGGGCATCACCTCGCTCTCTCACCCAATGGGCTTCACCTCACTCTCTCACCCAATGGGCATCACCTCGCCCTCTCACCCAATGGGCATCACCTCGCTCTCTCACCCAATGTGCATCACCTCGCCCTCTCACCCAATGGGCATCACCTCACTTCTCACCCAATGGGCATCAGCTCGCTCTCTCACCCAATGGAACAAGTATCTTCCAATTTCAGTCGGAGCGTAAAGCTGATCCCGGGAAGGCGCTATCGATGACCTCGTCTCAACGTCCTTCGCCCGCCACGTCCCGGGCAGCTCCCTGGGAAAGACTTGACCCCCTCCTGCGCCCCCCACAACTCCCCCACACCCCCGCGACCTTTGAAACGTCTTCCGCACCCCCGAGTGGAGGGCGTGCTCAAAGGGAGGAGATCCAATCCTCGGCGACCACAGTAAGGTCACAGCAGCTTGAGACCAGGCCTCATGGTCGCGCGGGACTGGAGACAGCGTTTGGACTCACGGCGCTCGGGATTTGGGATTCGAGGGTTGGGGTTATTCCCCCCACACCACCTCCCCCACCCTCCCCTCCCCCCCCCTCCCGCACTCGCTCTTCGAGGACGTCGGGTTCCCAAACTGTGAGTAACACCCGGCTTTAGCAAGGCGTTTGCTGGCAACAGAGATGGCGGGCACGGCCCAGCGACCGCTCCAAGGAGAAGGCCCCAAGCCTGCGGCTCGCTCCCATTTGTCCACGTTCACCCGCAGCTCGTTCCTTCAGGTCACACCTGCAACACAGGAAAACAAAACATAATCACGGCACGATCTGGCACAGGAGGAGGCCATTCAGCCCCTCGAGCCTGTTACATTAGGAACAGGAGGAGGCCATTCAGCCCCTCGAGCCTGTTACATTAGGAACAGGAGGAGGCCATTCAGCCCCTCGAGCCTGTTACATTAGGAACAGGAGGAGGCCATTCAGTCCCTCGAGCCTGTTACACAGGAACAGGAGGAGGCCATTCAGCCCCTCGAGCCTGTTACATTAGGAACAGGAGGAGGCCATTCAGCCCGTCGAGCCTGTTACATTAGGAACAGGAGGAGGCCATTCAGCCCCTCGAGCCTGTTACACAGGAACAGGAGGAGGCCATTCAGCCCCTCGAGCCTGTTACATTAGGAACAGGAGGAGGACGTTCAGCCCCTCGAGCCTGTTACATTAGGTACAGGAGGAGGCCGTTCAGCCCCTCGAGCCTGTTACATTAGGAACAGGAGGAGGCCGTTCAGCCCCTTGAGCCTGTTACATTAGGAACAGGAGGAGGCCATTCAGCCCCTCGAGCCTGTTACATTAGGAACAGGAGGAGACCATTCAGCCCCTCGAGGCTGTTACATTAGGAACAGGAGGAGGCCATTCAGCCCCTCGAGCCTGTTACATTAGGAACAGGAGGAGGCCATTCAGCCCCTCGAGCCTGTTACATTAGGATCGGAGGAGGCCATTCAGTCCCTCGTGCCTGTTACATTAGGAACAGGAGGAGGCCATTCAGCTCCTCGAGCCTGTTACATTAGGAACAGGAGGAGGTCATTCCGCCCCTCGAGCCTGTTACAATAGGAACAGGAGGAGGCCATTCAGCCCCTCGAGGCTGTTACACAGGAACAGGAGGAGGCCATTCAGCCCCTCGAGCCTGTTACACAGGAACAGGAGGAGGCCATTCAGTCCCTCGAGCCTGTTACATTAGGAACAGGAGGAGGCCATTCAGCCCCTCGAGCCTGTTACATTAGGAACAGGCGGAGGCCATTCAGCCCCTCGAGCCTGTTACACAGGAACAGGAGGAGGCCATTCAGCCCCTCGAACCTGTTACATTAGGAACAGGAGGAGGCCATTCAGCCCCTCGAGCCTGTTACATTAGGAACAGGAGGAGGCCATTCAGCCCCTCGAGCCTGTTACACAGGAACAGGAGGAGGCCATTCAGCCCCTCGAGCCTGTTACATTAGGAACAGGAGGAGGCCATTCAGCCCCTCGAGCCTGTTACATTAGGAACAGGAGGAGGCCATTCAGCCCCTCGAGCCTGTTACACAGGAACAGGAGGAGGCCATTCAGCCCCTCGAGCCTGTTACACAGGAACAGGAGGAGACCATTCAGCCCCTCGAGCCTGTTACATTAGGAACAGGAGGAGGCCATTCAGCCCCTCGAGCCTGTTACATTAGGAACAGGAGGAGGCCATTCAGCCCCTCGAGCCTGTTACATTAGGAACAGGAGGAGGCCATTCAGCCCCTCGAGCCTGTTACACAGGAACAGGAGGAGGCCATTCAGCCCCTCGAGCCTGTTACATTAGGAACAGGAGGAGGCCATTCAGCCCCTCGAGCCTGTTACATTAGGAACAGGAGGGGGCCAATCAGCCCCTCGAGCCTGTTACATTAGGAACAGGAGGAGGCCATTCAGCCCCTCGAGCCTGTAACATTAGGAACAGGAGGATCCCATTCAGCTCCTCGAGCCTGTTACATTAGGAACAGGAGGAGGCCATTCAGCCCCTCGAGCCTGTTACATTAGGAACAGGAGGAGGCCATTCAGCCCCTCGAGCCTGTTACACAGGAACAGGAGGAGGCCATTCAGCCCCTCGAGCCTGTTACATTAGGAACAGGAGGAGGCCATTCAGCCCCTCGAGCCTGTTACATTAGGAACAGGAGGAGGCCATTCAGCCCCTCGAGCCTGTTACATTAGGAACAGGAGGAGGCCATTCAGCCCCTCGAGCCTGTTACATTAGGAACAGGAGGAGGCCATTCAGTCCCTCGAGCCTGTTACACAGGAACAGGAGGAGGACATTCAGCCCCTCGAGCCTGTTACATTAGGAACAGGAGGAGGCCATTCAGCTCCTCGAGCCTGTTACATTAGGAACAGGAGGAGGCCATTCAGCCCCTCGAGCCTGTTACACAGGAACAGGAGGAGGCCATTCAGCCCCTCGAGCCTGTTACATTAGGAACAGGAGGAGGCCGTTCAGCCCCTCGAGCCTGTTACATTAGGAACAGGAGGAGGCCGTTCAGCCCCTCGAGCCTGTTACATTAGGAACAGGAGGAGGCCGTTCAGCCCCTCGAGCCTGTTACATTAGGAACAGGAGGAGACCATTCAGCCCCTCGAGCCTGTTACATTAGGAACAGGAGGAGGCCATTCAGCCCCTCGAGCCTGTTATATTAGGAACAGGAGGAGGCCATTCAGCCCCTCGAGCCTGTTACACAGGAACAGGAGGAGGCCATTCAGTCCCTCGAGCCTGTTACATTAGGAACAGGAGGAGGCCATTCAGCCCCTCGAGCCTGTTACATTAGGAACAGGCGGAGGCCATTCAGCCCCTCGAGCCTGTTACACAGGAACAGGAGGAGGCCATTCAGCCCCTCGAGCCTGTTACACAGGAACAGGAGGAGGCCATTCAGCCCCGCGAGCCTGTTACATTAGGAACATGAGGAGGCCATTCAGCCCCTCGAGCCTGTTACATTAGGAACAGGAGGAGGCCGTTCAGCCCCTCGAGCCTGTTACATTAGGAACAGGAGGAGGCCGTTCAGCCCCTCGAGCCTGTTACATTAGGAACAGGAGGAGGCCATTCAGCCCCTCGAGCCTGTTACATTAGGAACAGGAGGAGACCATTCAGCCCCTCGAGCCTGTTACATTAGGAACAGGAGGAGGCCATTCAGCCCCTCGAGCCTGTTACATTAGGAACAGGAGGAGGCCATTCAGCCCCTCGAGCCTGTTACATTAGGATCAGGAGGAGGCCATTCAGTCCCTCGTGCCTGTTACATTAGGAACAGGAGGAGGCCATTCAGCTCCTCGAGCCTGTTACATTAGGAACAGGAGGAGGCCATTCAGCCCCTCGAGCCTGTTACATTAGGAACAGGAGGAGGCCATTCAGCCCCTCGAGTCTGTTACACAGGAACAGGAGGAGGCCATTCAGCCCCTCGAGCCTGTTACACAGGAACAGGAGGAGACCATTCAGCCCCTCGAGCCTGTTACATTAGGAACAGGAGGAGGCCATTCAGCCCCTCGAGCCTGTTACATTAGGAACAGGAGGAGGCCATTCAGCCCCTCGAGCCTGTTACATTAGGAACAGGAGTAGGCCATTCAGCCCCTCGAGCCTGTTACATTAGGAACAGGAGGAGGCCATTCAGCCCCTCGAGCCTGTTACATTAGGAACAGGAGGAGGCCATTCAGCCCCTCGAGCCTGTTACACAGGAACAGGAGGAGGCCATTCAGCCCCTCGAGCCTGTTACATTAGGAACAGGAGGAGGCCATTCAGCCCCTCGAGCCTGTTACATTAGGAACAGGAGGGGCCATTCAGCCCCTCGAGCCTGTTACATTAGGAACAGGAGGGGGCCATTCAGCCCCTCGAGCCTGTTACATTAGGAACAGGAGGAGGCCATTCAGCCCCTCGAGCCTGTTACATTAGGAACAGAAGGAGGTCATTCAGCCCCTCGAGCCTGTTACACAGGAACAGGAGGAGGCCATTCAGCCCCTCGAGCCTGTTACATTAGGAACAGGAGGAGGCCATTCAGCCCCTCGAGCCTGTTACATTAGGAACAGGAGGAGGCCATTCAGCCCCTCGAGCCTGTTACACAGGAACAGGAGGAGGCCATTCAGCCCCTCGAGCCTGTTACATTAGGAACAGGAGGAGGCCATTCAGCCCCTCGAGCCTGTTACATTAGGAACAGGAGGGGCCATTCAGCCCCTCGAGCCTGTTACATTAGGAACAGGAGGGGGCCATTCAGCCCCTCGAGCCTGTTACATTAGGAACAGGAGGAGGCCATTCAGCCCCTCGAGCCTGTTACATTAGGAACAGAAGGAGGTCATTCAGCCCCTCGAGCCTGTTACACAGGAACAGGAGGAGGCCATTCAGCCCCTCGAGCCTGTTACATTAGGAACAGGAGGAGGCCATTCAGCCCCTCGAGCCTGTTACATTAGGAACAGGAGGAGGCCGTTCAGCCCCTCGAGCCTGTTACATTAGGAACAGGAGGAGGCCGTTCAGCCCCTCGAGCCTGTTACATTAGGAACAGGAGGAGGCCATTCAGCCCCTCGAGCCTGTTACATTAGGAACAGGAGGAGACCATTCAGCCCCTCGAGCCTGTTACATTAGGAACAGGAGGATACCATTCAGCCCCTCGAGCCTGTTACATTAGGAACAGGAGGAGGCCATTCAGCCCCTCGAGCCTGTTACATTAGGATCAGGAGGAGGCCATTCAGTCCCTCGTGCCTGTTACATTAGGAACAGGAGGAGGCCATTCAGCTCCTCGAGCCTGTTACATTAGGAACAGGAGGAGGCCATTCAGCCCCTCGAGCCTGTTACATTAGGAACAGGAGGAGGCCATTCAGCCCCTCGAGTCTGTTACACAGGAACAGGAGGAGGCCATTCAGCCCCTCGAGCCTGTTACACAGGAACAGGAGGAGACCATTCAGCCCCTCGAGCCTGTTACATTAGGAACAGGAGGAGGCCATTCAGCCCCTCGAGCCTGTTACATCAGGAACAGGAGGAGGCCATTCAGCCCCTCGAGCCTGTTACATTAGGAACAGGAGTAGGCCATTCAGCCCCTCGAGCCTGTTACATTAGGAACAGGAGGAGGCCATTCAGCCCCTCGAGCCTGTTACATTAGGAACAGGAGGAGGCCATTCAGCCCCTCGAGCCTGTTACACAGGAACAGGAGGAGGCCATTCAGCCCCTCGAGCCTGTTACATTAGGAACAGGAGGAGGCCATTCAGCCCCTCGAGCCTGTTACATTAGGAACAGGAGGGGCCATTCAGCCCCTCGAGCTTGTTACATTAGGAACAGGAGGGGGCCATTCAGCCCCTCGAGCCTGTTACATTAGGAACAGGAGGAGGCCATTCAGCCCCTCGAGCCTGTTACATTAGGAACAGAAGGAGGTCATTCAGCCCCTCGAGCCTGTTACATTAGGAACAGAAGGAGGTCATTCAGCCCCTCGAGCCTGTTACACAGGAACAGGAGGAGGCCATTCAGCCCCTCGAGCCTGTTACATTAGGAACAGGAGGAGGCCATTCAGCCCCTCGAGCCTGTTACATTAGGAACAGGAGGAGGCCATTCAGCCCCTCGAGCCTGTTACATTAGGAACAGGAGGAGGCCATTCAGCCCCTCGAGCCTGTTACACAGGAACAGGAGGAGGCCATTCAGCCCCTCGAGCCTGTTACATTAGGAACAGGAGGAGGCCATTCAGCCCCTCGAGCCTGTTACGTTAGGAACAGGAGGGGCCATTCAGCCCCTCGAGCCTGTTACATTAGGAACAGGAGGGGGCCATTCAGCCCCTCGAGCCTGTTACATTAGGAACAGGAGGAGGCCATTCAGCCCCTCGAGCCTGTTACATTAGGAACAGGAGGAGGCCGTTCAGCCCCTCGAGCCTGTTACATTAGGAACAGGAGGAGGCCGTTCAGCCCCTCGAGCCTGTTACATTAGGAACAGGAGGAGGCCATTCAGCCCCTCGAGCCTGTTACATTAGGAACAGGAGGAGACCATTCAGCCCCTCGAGCCTGTTACATTAGGAACAGGAGGAGGCCATTCAGCCCCTCGAGCCTGTTACATTAGGAACAGGAGGAGGCCATTCAGCCCCTCGAGCCTGTTACATTAGGATCAGGAGGAGGCCATTCAGTCCCTCGTGCCTGTTACATTAGGAACAGGAGGAGGCCATTCAGCTCCTCGAGCCTGTTACATTAGGAACAGGAGGAGGCCATTCAGCCCCTCGAGCCTGTTACATTAGGAACAGGAGGAGGCCATTCAGCCCCTCGAGTCTGTTACACAGGAACAGGAGGAGGCCATTCAGCCCCTCGAGCCTGTTACACAGGAACAGGAGGAGACCATTCAGCCCCTCGAGCCTGTTACATTAGGAACAGGAGGAGGCCATTCAGCCCCTCGAGCCTGTTACATCAGGAACAGGAGGAGGCCATTCAGCCCCTCGAGCCTGTTACATTAGGAACAGGAGTAGGCCATTCAGCCCCTCGAGCCTGTTACATTAGGAACAGGAGGAGGCCATTCAGCCCCTCGAGCCTGTTACATTAGGAACAGGAGGAGGCCATTCAGCCCCTCGAGCCTGTTACACAGGAACAGGAGGAGGCCATTCAGCCCCTCGAGCCTGTTACATTAGGAACAGGAGGAGGCCATTCAGCCCCTCGAGCCTGTTACATTAGGAACAGGAGGGGCCATTCAGCCCCTCGAGCCTGTTACATTAGGAACAGGAGGGGGCCATTCAGCCCCTCGAGCCTGTTACATTAGGAACAGGAGGAGGCCATTCAGCCCCTCGAGCCTGTTACATTAGGAACAGAAGGAGGTCATTCAGCCCCTCGAGCCTGTTACACAGGAACAGGAGGAGGCCATTCAGCCCCTCGAGCCTGTTACATTAGGAACAGGAGGAGGCCATTCAGCCCCTCGAGCCTGTTACATTAGGAACAGGAGGAGGCCATTCAGCCCCTCGAGCCTGTTACATTAGGAACAGGAGGAGGCCATTCAGCCCCTCGAGCCTGTTACATTAGGAACAGGAGGAGGCCATTCAGACCCTCGAGCCTGTTACACAGAAACAGGAGGAGGCCATTCAGCCCCTCGAGCCTGTTACATTAGGAACAGGAGGAGGCCATTCAGCCCCTCGAGCCTGTTACATTAGGAACAGGAGGAGGCCATTCAGTCCCTCGAGCCTGTTACATTAGGAACAGGAGGAGGCCATTCAGCCCCTCGAGCCTGTTACATTAGGAACAGGAGGAGGCCATTCAGCCCCTCGAGCCTGTTACACAGGAACAGGAGAAGGCCATTCAGCCCCTCGAGCCTGTTACACAGGAACAGGAGGAGGCCATTCAGTCCCTCGAGCCTGTTACATTAGGAACAGGAGGAGGCCATTCAGTCCCTCGAGCCTGTTACATTAGGAACAGGAGGAGGCCATTCAGCCCCTCGAGCCTGTTACACAGGAACAGGAGGAGGCCATTCAGCCCCTCGAGCCTGTTACATTAGGAACAGGAGGAGGACATTCAGCTCCTCGAGCCTGTTACATTAGGAACAGGAGGAGGCCATTCAGCCCCTCGAGCCTGTTACACAGGAACAGGAGGAGGCCATTCAGCCCCTCGAGCCTGTTACACAGGAACAGGAGGAGACCATTCAGCCCCTCGAGCCTGTTACATTAGGAACAGGAGGAGGCCATTCAGCCCCTCGAGCCTGTTACATTAGGAACAGGAGGAGGCAATTCAGCCCCTCGAGCCTGTTACATTAGGAACAGGAGGAGGCCATTCAGCCCCTCGAGCCTGTTACACAGGAACAGGAGGAGGCCATTCAGCCCCTCGAGCCTGTTACATTAGGAACAGGAGGAGGCCATTCAGCCCCTCGAGCCTGTTACATTAGGAACAGGAGGGGGCCATTCAGCCCCTCGAGCCTGTTACATTAGGAACAGGAGGAGGCCATTCAGCCCCTCGAGCCTGTTACATTAGGAACAGGAGGAGGCCATTCAGCCCCTCGAGCCTGTTACATTAGGAACAGGAGGAGGCCATTCAGCCCCTCGAGCCTGTTACATTAGGAACAGGAGGAGGCCATTCAGCCCCTCGAGCCTGTTACATTAGGAACAGGAGGAGGCCATTCAGCCCCTCGAGCCTGTTACATTAGGAACAGGAGGAGGCCATTCAGCCCCTGGAGCCTGTTACATTAGGAACAGGAAGAGGCCATTCAGTCCCTCGAGCCTGTTACACAGGAACAGGGGGAGGCCATTCACCTCCTCGAGCCTGTTACATTAGGAACAGGAGGAGGCCATTCAGTCCCTCGAGCCTGTTACATTAGGAACAGGAGGAGGCCATTCAGCCCCTCGAGCCTGTTACACAGGAACAGGAGGAGGCCATTCAGTCCCTCGAGCCTGTTACATTAGGAACAGGAGGAGGCCATTCAGCCCCTCGAGCCTGTTACATTAGGAACAGGCGGAGGCCATTCAGCCCCTCGAGCCTGTTACATTAGGAACAGGAGGAGGCCATTCAGCCCCTCGAGCCTGTTACATTAGGAACAGGAGGAGGCCATTCAGTCCCTCGAGCCTGTTACATTAGGAACAGGAGGAGGCCATTCAGCCCCTCGAGCCTGTTACATTAGGAACAGGAGGAGGCCATTCAGCCCCTCGAGCCTGTTACACAGGAACAGGAGGAGGCCATTCAGCCCCTCGAGCCTGTTACACAGGAACAGGAGGAGGCCATTCAGCCCCTCGAGCCTGTTACACAGGAACAGGAGGAGACCATTCAGCCCCTCGATCCTGTTACATTAGGAACAGGAGGAGGCCATTCAGCCCCTCGAGCCTGTTACATTAGGAACAGGAGGAGGCCATTCAGCCCCTCGAGCCTGTTACACAGGAACAGGAGGAGGCCATTCAGCCCCTCGAGCCTGTTACATTAGGAACAGGAGGAGGCCATTCAGCCCCTCGAGCCTGTTACATTAGGAACAGGAGGGGGCCATTCAGCCCCTCGAGCCTGTTACATTAGGAACAGGAGGAGGCCATTCAGCCCCTCGAGCCTGTTACATTAGGAACAGGAGGAGGCCATTCAGTCCCTCGAGCCTGTTACACAGGAACAGGAGGAGGCCATTCAGCCCCTCGAGCCTGTTACATTAGGAACAGGAGGAGGCCATTCAGCCCCTCGAGCCTGTTACATTAGGAACAGGAGGAGGCCATTCAGCCCCTCGAGCCTGTTACACAGGAACAGGAGGAGGCCATTCAGCCCCTCGAGCCTGTTACATTAGGAACAGGAGGAGGCCGTTCAGCCCCTCGAGCCTGTTACATTAGGAACAGGAGGAGGCCATTCAGCCCCTCGAGCCTGTTACACAGGAACAGGAGGAGGCCATTCAGTCCCTCGAGCCTGTTACATTAGGAACAGGAGGAGGCCATTCAGCCCCTCGAGCCTGTTACATTAGGAACAGGTGGAGGCCATTCAGCCCCTCGAGCCTGTTACACAAGAACAGGAGGAGGCCATTCAGCCCCTCGAGCCTGTTACATTAGGAACAGGAGGAGGCCATTCAGACCCTCGAGCCTGTTACATTAGGAACAGGATGAGGACATTCAGCTCCTCGAGCCTGTTACATTAGGAACAGGAGGAGGCCATTCAGCCCCTCGAGCCTGTTACACAGGAACAGGAGGAGGCCATTCAGCCCCTCGAGCCTGTTACACAGGAACAGGAGGAGACCATTCAGCCCCTCGAGCCTGTTACATTAGGAACAGGAGGAGGCCATTCAGCCCCTCGAGCCTGTTACATTAGGAACAGGAGGAGGCCATTCAGCCCCTCGAGCCTGTTACATTAGGAACAGGAGGAGGCCATTCAGCCCCTCGAGCCTGTTACACAGGAACAGGAGGAGGCCATTCAGCCCCTCGAGCCTGTTACATTAGGAACAGGAGGAGGCCATGCAGCCCCTCGAGCCTGTTACATTAGGAACAGGAGGAGGCCAATCAGCCCCTCGAGCCTGTTACATTAGGAACAGGAGGAGGCCGTTCAGCCCCTCGAGCCTGTTACATTAGGAACAGGAGGAGGCCATTCAGCCCCTCGAGCCTGTTACATTAGGAACAGGAGGAGACCATTCAGCCCCTCGAGCCTGTTATATTAGGAACAGGAGGAGGCCATTCAGCCCCTCGAGCCTGTTACATTAGGAACAGGAGGAGGCCATTCAGCCCCTCGAGCCTGTTACATTAGGATCAGGAGGAGGCCATTCAGTCCCTCGTGCCTGTTACATTAGGAACAGGAGGAGGCCATTCAGCTCCTCGAGCCTGTTACATTAGGAACAGGAGGAGGCCATTCAGCCCCTCGAGCCTGTTACACAGGAACAGGAGGAGGCCATTCAGTCCCTCGAGCCTGTTACATTAGGAACAGGAGGAGGCCATTCAGCCCCTCGAGCCTGTTACATTAGGAACAGGAGGAGGCCATTCAGCCCCTCGAGCCTGTTACATTAGGAACAGGCGGAGGCCATTCAGCCCCTCGAGCCTGTTACACAGGAACAGGAGGAGGCCATTCAGCCCCTCGAGCCTGTTACATTAGGAACAGGAGGAGGCCATTCAGCCCCTCGAGCCGGTTACACAGGAACAGGAGGAGACCATTCAGCCCCTCGAGCCTGTTACATTAGGAACAGGAGGAGGCCATTCAGCCCCTCGAGCCTGTTACATTAGGAACAGGAGGAGGCCATTCAGCCCCTCGAGCCCGTGCTGTGCCGGCTCTGTGACAGAGCGATCCAATCAGTCCCACTCCCCCCCTGCTCTTTCCCCACAGCCCCGGGCACATTTCTCCTGTCCCAGTATTGATCCAATTCCCGGTTTGAAAGTCACGATTGAATCTGCTCCCACCGCCCTTTCATGCAGCGCGTTCCCGATCACAACAACTCGCTGCGTCAAAACATTCTCCTCGTCTCCCCCTCTGGTTCCATCGCCGATTATCGTCAATCCGTGTCCCTCTGGTTACCGGCCCTCCTGCCCCCGGGAACAGTCCCTCCTGATTTACTCCGTCAGAACCCCCCCCGTGATTGTGAACACCTCGATCAAATCTCCCCCTTAACCTTCTCTGCTCCACGGGGAACAACCCCGGCTTCTCCAGTCTCCCCACCTCACTGAAGTCCCTCATCCCCCTGGGACCGTTCTGGTCACTCTCCCCCTGGACCCTCTCCAGGGCCTTCACATCCTCCCTAAAGTACGGTGCCCAGATTTGGCCACAATTCTCCAGCTGGGGCCTAACCAGGGGTTTATAAAGGGTTTAGCAATAACGTCCTTGCTTTTGTACTCTGTGCCTCTATTTATAAAGCCCAGGGTCCCGTGTATGTTTAACAGCCTTCACAACCTGCCTGTGACTTGTGTACGTACAGCCCCGGGTATCGCTCTTCCTGCACTCCCTTTAAAATTCTACCCTCTGGTTCATACTGTCTCTCCTCGATGTTCCGACCAAAATGAATCAATTCATACTTCTCTGTGTTAAATTTCATCTGCTACGTGTTGGCCCATTTCACCAGTCTGTCTGTGGACTCCTGAACTCTATCACTATAGAGGGTACTAGAGAGGGTACAGAGGAGATTTACCAGGATGTTGCAATGGAGAGGGTACAGAGGAGATTTACCAGGATGTTGCACTAGGGAGGGTACAGAGGAGATTTACCAGGATGTTGCACTGGATAGGGTACAGAGGAGATTTACCAGGATGTTGCACTGGAGAGGGTACAGAGGAGATTTACCAGGATGTTGCACTGGAGAGGGTACAGAGGAGATTTACCAGGATGTTGCACTGGAGAGGGTACAGAGGAGATTTACCAGGATGTTGCACTGGAGAGGGTACAGAGGAGATTTACCAGGATGTTGCACTGGAGAGGGTACAGAGGAGATTTACCAGGATGTTGCACTGGAGAGGGTACAGAGGAGATTTACCAGTATGTTGCACTGGAGAGAGTACAGAGGAGATTTACCAGGATGTTGCACTGGAGAGGGTACAGAGGAGATTTACCAGGATGTTACACTTGAGAGGGTACAGAGGAGATTTACCAGGATGTTGCACTAGAGAGGGTACAGAGGAGATTTACCAGGATGTTGCACTGGAGAGGGTACAGAGGAGATTTACCAGGATGTTGCACTGGAGAGGGTACAGAGGAGATTTACCAGGATGTTGCACTGGAGAGGGTACAGAGGAGATTTACCAGGATGTTGCACTGGAGAGGGTACAGAGGAGATTTACCAGGATGTTGCACTGGAGAGGGTACAGAGGAGATTTACCAGGATGTTGCAGTAGGGAGGGTACAGAGATTTACCAGGATGCTGCACTAGAGAGGGTACAGAGGAGATTTACCAGGATGTTGCACTGGAGAGGGTACAGAGGAGATTTACCAGGATGTTGCACTGGAGAGGGTACAGAGGAGATTTACCAGGATGTTGCACTTGGGAGGGTACAGAGGAGATTTACTAGGATGTTGCACTGGAGAGGGTACAGAGGAGATTTACCAGGATGTTGCCTGGACTGGAGAATTTTAGCGATGAGGAAAGATTGGATAGGCTGGTGTTTTTACTTTGGAACAGTGGAGGCTGAGGGGAGAGCTGATTGAGGTGTATAAAATGATGAGGGGCTTGGATAGAGTGGATAGGACGGACCTGTTTCCCTTGGCAGAGGGGTCAACAACCAGGGGGCATAGATTGAAAGTAATTGGGGGGAGGTTTAGAGGAGATTTGAGGGAAATGTCTTCACCCAGAGGGTGGTGGGGGTCTGGGGTGGAACTCACGGCCTGAAAGGGTGGTAGAGGCAGAAACCCTCACCATATTTAAACAGTACTTGGATGTGCACCTGAAGTGCCGTAACCTACAGGGCTACGGACCCAGAGCGGGAAAGTGGGATTAGGCCGGGTAGCTCTTGGTCGGCCGGAGCGGACACGATGGGCCGAATGGCCTCCTTCCGTGCTGTAAACGTCTGTGGTTCTATGAATCCTCACTGGTTCCTACATTTCCGGGTCATCTGCAAACCTTGAAATGACGCCCTGTTTATCCAATTCCATGTCATTAATATATATAGATGGAAAAGAGCAGTGGTCCCAGTACCGACCCCTTGGGATCAGCACTGCACACCTCCCTCCAGTCTGAGAAACAACTGTTCACCAATTCTTCACCGAGGAACTTTACAGCCTTCTGGACTCAACATCGAGTTCAACAATCTCAGACCGTAACTGCTGCTCATATTTTGCTCCACTGTATTTTTTTTCTCTCTGTGTCTCCCATGGCAGCTGATAATTATCCCACCAATCACACCCTATTTAAACTGACCACACTCGACCAGCTCCGCTGGGCAGGGCCACATTGTCCACATGTCCCCCAGACACGAGACTCCCCAAAGCAAGCGCTCGACTCGGAACTCCTTCACGGCAAACGAGCCAAAGGTGGGCAGAGGAAACGTTACAAGGGACCACCCTCAAAGCCTCCCTGATAAAGTGCAACATCCCCACCGACACCTGGGAGTCCCTGTGCCCAAAGACCAGTCCGCCCTAAGTGGAGGAAGTGCATCCAGGAGACAGAGAGAGAGAGAGAGACAAAGAGAGACAAAGACAGAGAGACAGAGAAAGACAAAGACAGAGAGACAGAGAGAGACAAAGACAGAGAGACAGAGAGAGACAAAGACAGAGACAGAGACAGAGAGAGAGACAGAGAGAGAGACAAAGAGAGACAGAGAGAGACAGAGACAGAGAGGGAGAAAAAGATAAGGAGACAGAGAGAGAGAGACAGACAGACACAGAGAGACACAGAGAGAGGATCAGACAGAGAGACAGAGAGAAAGATAGAGTCAGAGAAATAGAGAGAGAGACAGAGAGCTAGAGAGAGAGAGAGAGAGACAGAGAGAGAGAGAGAGAGACAGATAGAGAGAGAGAGAGAGTGAGAGAGAGAGAGAGAGAGAGATAGGGAGAGACAGAGAGACAGAGAGAGAGCGAGAGAGAGACAGAAAGAGAGAGACAGCGACAGACAGAGAGACAGAGAGAGACAGAGAGATAGAGACAGCGAGAGACAGAGAGAGCGACAGACAGGCAGAGAGACAGAGAGAGAGAGAGAGAGACAGAGAGAGAGAGAGAGACAGCGAGAGAGACAGACAAAGAGAGAGAGAGAGCGAGAGAGACAGAAAGAGAGAGACAGAGACAGAGAGACAGAGAGACAGAGAGAGAGAGACAGAGAAAGAAAAAGAGAGAGAAAGAGAGAGACAGAGAGAGACAGAGAGATAGAGAGAGACAGAGAGGGAGAGAGACAGAGAGAAACAGAGAGGGAGAGAGATGGAGAGACAGAGAGAGAGACAGAGAGAGAAAGAGACAGAGACAGAGAGAGAGAGATCAGAGAGAGAGAGAGTGAGTGAGACAGAGAGAGCGAGACAGAGAGAGACAGCAATAGATAGAGAGAGAGAGAGAGAGAGACAGGGATAGAGAGAGAGACGAGACAGGACGGAGACAGAGAGATGGAGAGAGAGACAGATGGAGAGAAGAGATAGATGGGTAGAGAGAGAGAGAGATAGACAGAGAATGAGAGAGAGAGGCAGAGAGAGACAGAGAGAGGGAGAGAGAAATGAAGAGAGGGACAGGCGGAGAGGAGAGAGAGACAGACAGAGCTGAGTCCCTCTGTCTCTCTCTCTCTCTGCCCCTCTCTCTCGCACTCTCCCAGTCTCTTTCTCTCTCTGTCTATCTCTGTCTCTCTCTCTGTCTGTCTATCGCTCTCTGTCTCTGTCTCTGTCTCTCTCTCTCTCTTTTTCTGTCTCTCTATCTCGCTCTCTCTTTTTCTCTCCGTCTCTCTTTCTCTCTCTCTCTCTGTCTGTCTCTCTCTCTCTCTTTTTCTCCGTCTCTCTTTCTCTCGCTGTCTTTCTCTGTCTCTCTCTCTCTGTCTCTCTCTCTGTCTCTGTCACTTTCTCTGTCGCTCTCTCTCTCCCTCTCTCTCTCTTTCTGTCTCTCTCTCTCTCTCTCTGGTAGTGTGTAACAGATTCAATGTGTCAGACTAAATAGCCTATCTTTCATTGCCACTGTGAGATGGGGTGTGTTGTTTGTTCGAGGCTGTGGACAGGAACACTGGGAGAATGAAGCCTTCACATAGTTTGCACCTGGTTGCAATCTCTGGACATTAAGCCGTGGGACTGCGAGTGTGTGCAACTCTCTCATGCTCAGCGCCCGAGGGGTGGTACTGAGGGAGCGCCGCACTGTCGAGGGGCAGTACTGAGGGAGTGCCGCACTGTCGGAGGGGCAGTACTGAGGGAGCGCCGCACTGTCGGAGGGGCAGTACTGAGGGAGCGCCGCACTGTCGGAGGGGCAGTACTGAGGGAGTGCCGCACTGTCGGAGGGGCAGTACTGAGGGAGCGCTGCACTGTCGGAGGGGCAGTGCTGAGGGAGCGCCGCACTGTCGGAGGGGCAGTACTGAGGGAGCGCCGCACTGTCGGAGGGGCAGTACTGAGGGAGCGCCGCACTGTCGGAGGGGCAGTACTGAGGGAGCGCCGCACTGTCGGAGGGGCAGTACTGAGGGAGCGCCGCACTGTCGGAGGGGCAGTACTGAGGGAGCGCCGTAATGCCCCCCCACCAAACGGGCCAAAGGTGGGCCAGAGGAAACGTTACAAGGGACCACCCTCAAAGCCTCCCTGATAAAGTGCAACATCCCCACCGACACCTGGGAGTCCCTGGGCCCAAAGACCAGTCCGCCCCTAAGTGGAGGAAGTGCATCCGGGAGGGCGCTGAGCACCTCGAGTCTCGTCGCCGAGAGCGTGCAGAGACCAAGCGCAGGCAGCGGAAGGAGCGTGCGGCAAACCAGTCCCACCCTCCCCTTCCCTCAACCACTGTCTGTCCCACCCTCCCCTTCCCTCAACCACTGTCTGTCCCCCCTGTGACAGGGGACTGTGGTTCCCGTATTGGGCTGTTCGGCCACCTGAGGACTCGTGTTTAGAGTGGAAGCAAGTCTTCCTCGATTCCGAGGGACTGGCGATGATGGTGATGATGGTCCCAGAGAAGAAGATGGGACAAAGAGGGCTTGGTTGAAGTGGAGTGTGAGGATGTCTGGGGCGGGTGTGTGGCGTGGCGATGGTGGGGCGAAGATTTTGTCGGCCCGGTCTCAGTGGCAGGACCCTGCGGCAGTGTGGGAGGGTGGGGGAATCTAAATGTTCAACAAGGCACCGTGCTTTCGTCGGCTCGATACGGGAGAGCACGATAAAGCTAATGTCGTGACCGAGAGGTTGGAGGGCAGCGAGAGAGACACTGCCTTCAGTGCCACACAAAAGGTTGGTCCTTTCTTGTGAGATGCCAATGCTTTGTTCCGTCACCATGGCAACCCCCGTGAGCCAGTTTCTGAAGGCCGGCCGCTGTGACATTTGGAACAGAAAGCCAGATTAGAAAAGGGAATAAAATGAAATAAAAGCCGGTTTGATGTTGAAGGGGCTTCTCGTCTCTCTGGAACACAACAGGGGGCAAGAGAGTCTGTCTCTCGCTCTCTCTCTCTCCTTTTCCACACCCAGCTCTCACTCACTGATCGACCTGTCGTTCTCAAACCGCCCACAGCACGGGAACTGGGCCATTTATCACTTTACACAGACGGGACGCAAGTTCATCGCCAAGGCGGAGGGAGAGAGAGAACGCAGCGAGGGAGTGGGGAAGAGAGAGAGAGAATGAGCGAGGCAGGGAAAGAGAGAGAGAGCGAGATAGGTGCGAACTGAAAGAGAGAGATAGGCAGAGGAAATTAGTGGGAGAGAGGGACAGAGAGAGAGAGAGAGAAAGAGAGACAGAGAGAGGGAGAGATAGAGAGAGAGAGAGAGAGAGAGAGACAGAGAGAGAGAGACAAAGAGAGAGAGACGGAGAGAGAGACAGAGAGAGAGGGAGAGAGAGAGAGAGATGGAGAGAGAGACAGAGAGAGAGAGAGAGAGAAAGAGAGACAGAGAGACAGAGAGGGAGAGATAGAGAGAGAGACAGAGAGGGAGAGAGAGAGAGAGAGAGAGAGAGAGAGAGAGAGACGGAGAGAGAGATGGAGAGAGAGAAAGATAGATAGAGAGAGACAGACAGAGAGAGACAGAGAGAGAGAGAGAGATAGATAGAGAAAGAGAGAGAGAGGGAGAGAGAGAGAGAGACAGAGAGAGAGAGAGGGACAGAGAGAGATGGACAGAGAGGGAGAGATAGAGAGAGAGACAGAGAGACAGAGAGAGGGAGAGACAGAGAGAGAGAGAGAGAGAGAGACAGAGAGAGAGAGACAGAGACAGAGAGGGAGCGACAGAGAGAGAGAGAACGAGATGGAGACAGGGAGAGGTGGAAAGAGAGAGCGCGCGATGGAGAGAGAGAGAGAGACAGAGAGAGAGAGAGCTGTGATATCTTCACAGAGCACAGCACACGCAGCTTCCTAACATGGCAGGCTCTCGGAAGTCTCCGGAAATCTGCCTGGGCTGTTTATTATTAACCCTGCACTTGCAGTACACAATACGTCCACATCCACAGTGTGGCGCTACAAACATTACAAGCTTACAGACGTTACACTTCTCCCTCCTTAATGAAGAAGCCATCATAACAAACATCATACATAACTTTCATATTTATACATAACACAGAATATAAACTTTTTTTTTCCATATTTACAAATTTAACTTTACCACTTGTTTTCTGTTTCGAAGAGAATACCTTCTCTCTCGAACAGAACCTTCCAAACCTGGTGTCAATTTCACACTCATTCGAGGCTCATCCTGAGGAACGTTTTCCTCCACGGAATTTCCGTGATTTTCATTTGAACTCACTCTAACTTCAGGCTCTTTGTTTTCCTGACTCGGACTCAGACTTTCATTCTGATTCTCTCCTGGATTTGTTTCCAGTACATTGGATTTAGGATTTGCTACTGGTGCATCAAAACTATCTGATGAGTCAGAAATAATTGAATCATTCCCACCTTCAACTCCTTCCATGTCTGTAGGTAAAATATGATCAATATGAACAAAACCTAACCTGTCCATTATCAAACATCTTTACCAAATATGTGCGAGGACCACATATCTTCACCACTCTTCCTAGTAACCACTTTAACCATTTACGGTGATGGTTCTTCACTCTCACCTTCTGGTTTAATTTCACACTTCTCTCTTTTACTCTACCTCTATCCTGATTCTCTTTCTGTCTTAATTGTGTCTCTTCTACGGGCTGTGCCAAATTTGGCTTTAACAACGAGAATCTGGTTCGAGGCTGTCGTTTGAGAAACAACTCTGCTGGTGTTCTACCAGTGGTTGCGTGAGGAGTATTTCGATATGTAATGAAAAAATTAGCCAATTTGTGATCCAATGACAACTGTCGTTTCCTTGGATTTGGATCTAACATTCGTTTTATGAGGGCATGTTTTACAATTTGTACAGTGTGCTCTGCTGCACCATTCGAAGCAGGATGGTATGGTGGAACCTTGGTATGTCACAACATTTTTGCTTGGGAATTGTGCAAATTCTTCTGAACAAAATTGTGGTCCATTATCCGAAACAATTTCTTCAGGGAGGCCAAATGAAGAAAATAATTTTCGTAAAATGTCCAATGTTTTATTTGTTGTTATTTTCCACATTGGAAACACCTCAACCCACTTCGAATGGCTATCAATCACAATGAACAATTGTTGTCCTTCTAACTCAGCAAAATCAATACGTCGCCTTTGCCACACCCTGGGAGGCCATTTCCATGGCAATATAATCATACACCTTTGACATCACTGGGTCACGTTTGGTTGCTCTATCAATCTCTTCAGCTGTGACTGGCAGTTCATCAATGTATGAAAAATAAAACACTTCCTCCCTATCGGGTGTAAGTAGTGATGGGGAAGGCAATCTAGACATTGCATCAGCATTACTGTGATCAGCTGATTGTCTGTATTCAATATCATATGTATATGCTGACAAAATCAAAGTCTATCTCTGCATTCGGGCTGCAGCTAATGTTGGAACTGGGGACTTTGGATGGAGGATTGCTGTTAGGGGCTTATGGTCCGTAACAATGGTGAACTTACAACCATACAAGTATTTGTGAAACTTCTTGACCCCAAAAATTAATGCCAAAGCTTCCCTTTCAATTTGCGCATAATTACTCTCACTGGCATTGAGAGTGCGTGAAGCAAAAGCAATTGGTCTCTCCTCCCCACTACGTGATACATGAGAGATTACTGCCCCAATTCCATACGGAGAGGCATCACATGCTAGCTTAATCTCCTTAGATATGTCATAATGAACTAACATGGTGCTCTCTTCCAATTTGCTTTTACACTTCTTGAATGCTGTATCGCATTCTTTTGACCACTTCCAATGGATCTGTTTTTTCAAAAGTTCATTCAGTGGATGTAATACTGTCCCGCCAAATTTGGTGGGAACTTCCCACAGTAGTTCAAAAGACCCAAGAATGAATGAAGTTCAGTGACATTCCTGGGAGTGGGTGCATTTCTAATTGCATCCAATTTTTCCATGGTTGGATGTAAACCATCTTTGTCTACTCTGTAATCTAAGTACTCCACTGAGTTTTTAAATAACTCACACGTACGAGCAGACACTCGTACTCTGTGCTTCTCTAGCCGTTTGAGACTTCATTCAATATGTTATTATGAATTTGCCTATTTGGTGCTGAAATTAGTATGTCATCCAAATAACATACTACCCCTTCAATACCTTTCAAAATCTGGTTCATCGCCCCTTGGAATATGGCAGGGGTGGAAGACACTCCAAATGGTAGCCTATTAAATTGATATAGGCCTAGATGAGTATTTATAGTCAAACATGACTTGGACTCCTCATCTAGTTCAAGCTGTAAGTAGGCATTCGTAAGATCCAGTTTTGAGAAGATCTGACCACCTGTCAGTGTTGTGAACAAATCTTCTACATTCGGCAATGTATTGGGGACATTACCCGCTAGAACCTGGTTTACGGTTACTTTATAATTACCACACAATCTTACCTTACCGTCGGACTTAGGTACAACAACAATGGGTGTAGCCCAATTACATCGATCTATCTTACAAATAATGTTCTCAGTCTCTAGTCTTTTGAGTTCTTTCTCAACTTTCTCCTTGGGTGCATAATGTACAGAATGTGGCTTGTAGTAAACAGATCTAGCGTCATTCTGTACCCTGACACTTGCCTTGAAGCCTTGGATCGGACTGCCCGTTTCACAGAACACCTTCGGATACTGCTTGATAACCTCATCCGTTGATGAAAATCTCGCTTCCACACAGAAAATCTTACTCCAATCCAGCTTGTGAGCTCAACCAATTTCTTCCTAGTAAGGCAGACTTGTCTCCTTTCACTACTATTAGAGGCAAGTTCTGAAATTGATCCTTGTATTTCATCGGCACAGTGATACGACCTACCACAGGAATTTTCTCTCCCGAGTAGCCTCGCAGCTCCATCTTGGATTTCTCCAGTTGGAAATCACGCAATTTGTCGAGATACAGTGACTCCGGTACTACACTCACGGATGCACCCGTGTTAATTTCCATTGGTAACTTGAATGACGCAACATCTATGTGGATTTTGATACTTCCCGAATCGCTGTCCGTTAACCTCGTGCTCCTGATGACGTGTAACTCTAACATCTCCTCGTCCTGTTGTTGTTCTTCCATGCTATGTAGTCTCTTGGGATTTCTACTCATAGCTTTGAATGCTGGGCTCATAGCTTTTAAAGCTAGTTTACCCTTCAGTCGGCATGCCTTCGCAAGATGCCCAGTCTTTCTGCAGATGAAACACTCTGCCTTCACCTATGGACAGCTTTGAGCAATGTGTTGTCCCAGGCACCCAGACTTCGACGCTCTGTTAGAATTTACAGTTTCTGAGACTTTGGGCCATGCCCATCTTTTACTTTGAACCTGCAGGGATTTACTTCGGTTGAATGATGACCGTAATCATTATTTAATTCTGGGGAATATTGTTCGGCCATGCCCATCGACCTCGCTGTCTGACAAGCAATCTCAAAAGTCAAGTCATCCGTCGTCAATAACTTCCTTCTGATCGCATCATTTTTCACCCCACAAACAAAACGATCCCGTAATGCTCAGTTTTGAAAGTTTCCAAAATTACAGTGCATTGATAGCTTCTTTAATACAACAATGTAATCACTGATACTTTCATCAGCCTTTTGATTCCGAATCCCGAAACGATAGCTTTCAGCAATTTCTAACGGTTTGGGGTTATAGTGCTGCTCCAGCTTCGTTAAAATCTCTTTAAGTGTTGTGTCCTTTGGCTCATCGGGCACAAGCAGATTTACAAGGGTTTTGTATAATGTCGGACCCGCCTCCGATAGGAAAATCGCTTTCTTACGTTCCAACACAGCCCGGTTCTGGACTGCATTGTCTGGAACTTCAATTATGTTATTTGCAGTGAAATACATTTCTAGCCGATCCACATACGCTTTAAAATGTTCCCGGTCGTATCTATATTCTCCCAAATGTCCCAATACACCTGCCATTTTAATCTCTAGCTGTTCACACCATGTGCTGTATTTTACCTCGGATTTTGTAGCTTTTTTCCAAAGACAGAAACTTCCAAAGTCTCTCTGTCGGCTGGCTGAATCCTTCACCAACAAAATTTAAGCTTTAAATCATCCGCAAAATCCCATCTCGTCGCCAAATGTGACATCTTCACAGAGCACAGCACACACAGCTTCCTAACAGGGCAGGCAGCTCTCTCGGACGTCTCCGGAAATCTGCCTGGGCTGTTTATTATTAACCCTGCACTTGCAGTACACAATACGCCCACATCCACGGTGTGGAGCTACAAACATTACAAGCTTACAGACATTACAAGAGCGAGATGGGGAGCGAGAGAGAGAGAGAGAGAGACGGAGCGAGAGAGAGTTAGTGGCAGTGAAAGAGAGAAGAGACAGAAGGAAAGAGGGCGAAAGATAGAGGGAGGCCGATGGAGAAAGAGAGATAGGCAGACTGACAGAGAGTGAGACGGAGAGAGAGTAAGAGAGAGAGAGCAGTGCACGGAGGGCTTTGAGATCAGGCGGTTCCCATGGTTGAATAGCTTGCCTGGCCTCGCGGTGAAGAACGGGGGCTGGGCGGAGGTGCGGGAGAGCAGCGGGCCGATCAGTCAGGGAGTTTGCTCTCAGTCTGACACTGCCTCCCACCTATCTGAGCAGGACTCGGCTACAGTTGGAAACTTTCCCATCTCGCCTCCACCACACAGTGCGCAGTGCAGATAAAGATATGCAACAACCTGTATTTATATAGCGCCTTTCATGTAGTGAAACGTCCCAAGGAGCTTCACGGCAGTGTTTTAAGATAAAACAAATAAATTTGACCCCGAGCCACATACGGAGATATTGGGACAGGCGACCAAAAGCTGGGTCAGAGAGGTCGGTATTAAGGAGCGTCTTAAAGGAGGAGAGAGAGGCGGAGAGGTTTAGGGAGGGAGTTCCAGAGCTTGGGGCCCAGGCAGCTGAAGGCACGGCCACCGATGGTGGAGCGATGGGAATCAGGGGATGGGCAAGAGCCCAGAATTGGAGGAGAGCAGAGATCTCGGAGGGGTGTAAGGCTGGAGGGGGTTACAGAGATATGGAGGGGTGTAGGGGCTGGAGGAGGTTACAGAGATAGGGAGGAGTGTAGGGGCTGGAGGAGGTTACAGAGATAGGGTGGGGTGTAGGGGCTGGAGGGGGTTACAGAGAAAGGGAGGGGTGTAGGGGCTGGAGGAGGTTACAGAGTTAGGGAAGGGTGTAGGGGCTGGAGGGGGTTGCAGAGATAGGGAGGCGTGTAGGGGCTGGAGGAGGTTACAGAGATAGGGAGGGGTGTAGGGGCTGGAGGGGGTTACAGAGATAGGAAGGGGTGTAGGGCTGGAGGAGGTTACAGAGATAGGGAGGGGTGTAGGGGCTGGAGGAGGTTACAGAGATAGGGAGGGGTGTAGGGCTGGAGGAGGTTACAGAGATAGGAAGGGGTGTAGGGGCTGGAGGAGGTTACAGAGATAGGGAGGGGTGTAGGGGCTGGAGCAGGTTACAGAGATAGGGAGGGGTGTAGGGGCTGGAGGAGGTTACAGAGATGGGGAGGGGTGTAGGGGCTGGAGGAGGTTACAGAGATAGGGAGGTGTGTAGGGGCTGGAGGAGGTTACAGAGATAGGGAGGGGTGTAGGGACTGGAGGGGGTTGCAGAGATAGGGAGGGGTGTAGGAGCTGGAGGAGGTTACAGAGATAGGGAGGGGTGTAGGGGCTGGAGGAGGTTACAGAGATAGGAAGGGGTGTAGGGGCTGGAGGAGGTTACAGAGATAGGGAGGGGTGTAGGGGCTGGAGGAGGTTACAGAGATAGGGAGGGGTGCAGGGGCTGGAGGAGGTTACAGAGATAGGGAGGGGTGTAGGGGCTGGAGGAGGTTACAGAGATAGGGAGGGGTGCAGGGGCTGGAGGAGGTTACAGAGATAGGGAGGGGTGTAGGGGCTGGAGGGGTTACAGAGATAGGGAGGGGTGTAGGGGCTGGAGGAGGTTACAGAGATAGGGAGGGGTGCAGGGGCTGGAGGAGGTTACAGAGATAGGGAGGGGTGCAGGGGCTGGAGGAGGTTACAGATATAGGGAGGGTGTAGGGGCTGGAGGAGGTTACAGAGATAGGGAGGGGTGCAGGGGCTGGAGGAGGTTACAGAGATAGGGAGGGGTGTAGGGGCTGGAGGGGGTTACAGAGATAGGGAGGGGTGTAGGGCTGGAGGAGGTTACAGAGATAGGGAGGGGTGCAGGGGCTGGAGGAGGTTACAGAGATAGGGAGGGGTGTAGGGGCTGGAGGAGGTTACAGAGATAGGGAGGGGTGCAGGGGCTCGAGGAGGTAACAGAGATAGGGAGGGGTGTAGGGCTGGAGGAGGTTACAGAGATAGGGAGGGGTGCAGGGGCTCGAGGAGGTAACAGAGATAGGGAGGGGTGTAGGGGCTCGAGGAGGTAACAGAGATAGGGAGGGGTGTAGGGGCTCGAGGAGGTAACAGAGATAGGGAGGGGTGTAGGGGCTCGAGGAGGTAACAGAGATAGGGAGGGGTGTAGGGGCTCGAGGAGGTAACAGAGATAGGGAGGGGTGTAGGGGCTCGAGGAGGTTACAGAGATAGGGAGGGGTGCAGGGGCTGGAGGAGGTTACAGAGATAGGGAGGGGTGTAGGGGCTGGAGGAGGTTACAGAGATAGGGAGGGGTGCAGGGGCTGGAGGAGGTTACAGAGATAGGGAGGGGTGTAGGGGCTGGAGGAGGTTACAGAGATAGGGAGGGGTGTAGGGGCTGGAGGAGGTTACAGAGATAGGGGGGAGCGAGTGCCATGGAGGGATTTGTAAATAAGCATTTGAAACAGGAAAATTAGACAGACCTTGAGCAGTAACATAAGGCTCCTGTAAACATCAGAGATTGAAATCAGACAGCTCGGCAGTGTATCAAGAACACAAGGCAGTCTGGATGAAATCAGCTTTTGCTACCCGAGTTACCATTCATCAGGCACAGGCACAAAGGTTTGTCACCATCCTCCGCCTGCTCCACGCAACATGCAGGCCGTGATCCTGACCAACGGATCCATCACAGACCCAATCGGGGTCCGGACCGGGGTCTAACAGGGCTGCTTCATGGCCCCAACCCTCTTCATAATCTTTCTCACCGCCATGCTCCACCTCACAGTCAACAAGCTTCCCGCTGGAGTGGAACTAATCTACAGAACCAGTGGGAACCTGTTCAAACTACGCTGCCTCCAGACCAGGTCCACCCCAATCTCGGTCATCGAGCTACAGTACACGGACAATACCTGCGTCTGTGCACATACAGAGACTGAACACCAGGACATGGTCGAGGTATTTACTGAGGTGTATGAAAGCACGGGCCTTTCGCTAAACATCCGTAAGACAAAGGTCCTCCACCAGACTGTCCTCGCCACACTGCACTGCCCCCCAGTCAGCAAGATCAACGGCCGGGCCCTGGACAACGTGGACCATTTCCCTTACCTCGGGAGCCTCCTATCAACAAGAGCAGACATTGGCGACGAGATCCAACACCGCCTCCAGTGCGCCAGTGCAGCCTTCGGCCGCCTGAGGAAAAGAGTGTTTGAAGACCAGGCCCTCAAATCCAGCACCAAGCTCATGGTCTACAGGGCTGTAGTGATACCCGCCCTCCTGTATGGCTCAGAGACATGGACCATGTACAGTAGACACCTCAAGTCGCTGGAGAAATACCACCAACGCTGTCTCCGCAAGATCCTGCAAATCCCCCGGGAGGACAGACGCACCAACGTTAGCGTCCTCGACCAGGCCCAACATCCCCAGCATCGAAGCACTAACCACACTCGACCAGCTCCGCTGGGCAGGGCCACATTGTCCGCATGTTCCCCAGACACGAGACTCCCAAAGCAAGCGCTCTACTCGGAACTCCTTCACGGCAAACGGACCAAAGGTGGGCAGAGGAAACGTTACAAGGGACCACCCTCAAAGCCTCCCTGATAAAGTGCAACATCCCCACCGACACCTGGGAGTCCCTGGGCCCAAAGACCAGTCCGCCCTAAGTGGAGGGAGTGCATCCGGGAGGGCGCTGAGCACCTCGAGTCTCGTCGCCGAGAGCGTGCAGAAACCAAGCGCAGGCAGCGGAAGGAGCGTGCGGCAAACCAGTCCCACCCTCCCCTTCCCTCAACCACTGTCTGTCCCACCTGTGACATGGACTGTGACTCTCATATTGGACTGTTCAGCCACCTAAGGACTCACTTTTAGAGTGGAAGCAAGTCTTCCTCGATTCTGAGGGACTGTCTATGATGATGATGATCCCATTCACCAATCCCTCACTCCGAAACCAAATAGCTTTAATTCCCAGAGAGTGTTTGATGGGGCAGTGTAGAGGGAGCTTTACTCTGTATCTAACCCCGTTCTGTATCCTGGGAGTGTTTGATCGGACAATGTAGAGGGAGCTTTACTCTGTATCTAACCCCGTTCTGTATCCTGGGAGTGTTTGATCGGACAATGTAGAGGGAGCTTTACTCTGTATCTAACCCCGTTCTGTATCCTGGGAGTGTTTGATGGGACAATGTAGAGGGAGCTTTACTCTGTATCTAACTCCGTGCTGTACCTGCCCTGGGAGTGTTTGATGGGACAGTGTAGAGGGAGCTTTACTCTGTATCTAACCCCGTGCTGTAACTGCCCTGGGAGTGTTTGATAGGACAGTGTAGAGGGAGCTTTACTCTGTATCTAACCCCGTGCTGTAGCTGCCCTGGGAGTGTTTGATGGGACAGTGTAGAGGGAGCTTTTCTCTGTATCTAACCCCGTGCTGTACCTGCCCTGGGAGTGTTTGATGGGACAGTGTAGAGGGAGCTTTACTCTGTATCTAACCCCCTATACCTGCCCTGGGAGTGTTTGATGGGACAGTGTAGAGGGAGCTTTACTCTGTATCTAACCCCCTGTACCTGCCCTGGGAGTGTTTGATGGGACAGTGTAGAGGCAGCTCTACTCTGTATCTAACCCCCTGTACCTGCCCAGGGAGTGTTTGATGGGACAGTGTAGAGGGAGTTTTACTCTGTATCTAACCCGTACTGTACCTGCCCTGGGAGTGTTTGATGGGACAGTGTAGAGGGAGCTTTACTCTGTATCTAACCCCCTGTACCTGCCCTGGGAGTGTGTGATGGGACAGTGCAGAGGGAGCTTTACTCTGTATCTAACCCCCTGTACCTGCCCTGGGAGTGTTTGATGGGACAGTGTAGAGGGAGCTTTACTCTGTATCTAACCCCCTGTACCTGCCCTGGGAGTGTTTGATGGGACAGTGTAGAGGGAGCTTTACTCTGTATCTAACCCCCTGTACCTGCCCTGGGAGTGTTTGATGGGACAGTGTAGAGGGTGCTTTACTCTGTATCTAACCCCTTGTACCTGCCCTGGGAGTGTTTGATGGGACAGTGTAGAGGGAGCTTTACTCTGTATCTAACCCCGTGCTGTACCTGCCCTGGGAGTGTTTGATGGGAGCGTTACTCTGTATCCACACCAATCCGGTGCGGAGAGAGTCACAACCAGGATATTAATCGAGAAGGAGAAGCACGATAAAAGCGATGGAGGGGCGGAGTCGGTTGGTCACAGTCCACCTGGGTGATTGCATCCTGACTTCCCGATAAAACAGATAATGAGAGCGGACGGCTGGTGGTTGGAGCTGTGAGGCGAGGAGCGGGAGGCAGCGGGGGGGGAATCACCGACTGCACTCGGGGCAAGCTGCCATTGCTGTCAGGACTGCTCGGCGGGAGAGGGGCCAGCGAGCAACGGGGACCTCCGACAGCGCTGTGCGGGGAAGCACCACCCCCTCTCCCCCCCCCCACTGTTCCTCGGTCTGCAGCCTGCTCCCTCTTACAGCGCGGCTGGGAGTCTCGCAGGCAGGCAGCGGGGTTATTAATATAACTGCAGTTGAAGCACCGTTCCCCTCGACAGATGAATCAGACTTAAAAATATGCCGAAAGATCCAGGCCCACACACTAGCCACTGCAGCTTCCCAGCTCGCTCACCGCAGGGTAGGTGGGCATTTGGGCCGCCCCTGTCCGCTTTCTCTTCCCCGAAAGCTTCGTAGAACGGTTGCAGCACGCTAGGAGGCCATTCGGCCCCTCTAAATGTCAACTCTCAGCGAGTCCCCCTCCCCCACCCCACCCTTTCCCCGTAGCCCTGCTGTTTTTCATTCAGGTCCTGCACGTGTCACCCGTGGCTCAGTGGGCAGCACTCTCGCCTCTGGGGCCAGAAGGTTGTGGGTTCGAGTCCCACTGCAGGGGCTCGAGCACAAGAATCTAGGCTGGCGCTCCCAGTGCAGTGCTGAGGGAGCGCCGCACTGTCGGAGGGGCAGTACTGAGGGTGCGCCGCACTGTCGGAGGGGCAGTGCTGAGGGAGCGCCGCACTGTCGGAGGGGCAGTACTGAGGGAGCGCCGCACTGTCGGAGGGGCAGTACTGAGGGAGCGCCGCACTGTCGGAGGGGCAGTACTGAGGGAGCGCCGCACTGTCGGAGGGGCAGTGCTGAGGGAGCGCCGCACTGTCGGCGGGGCAGTGCTGAGGGAGCGCCGCACTGTCGGAGGGGCAGTACTGAGGGAGCGCCGCACTGTCGGAGGGGCAGTACTGAGGGAGCGCCGCACTGTCGGAGGGGCGGTGCTGAGGGAGCGCCGCACTGTCGGAGGGGCGGTGCTGAGGGAGCGCCGCGATGTCGGAGGGGCAGTACTGAGGGAGAGCCGCACTGTCGGAGGGGCGGTGCTGAGGGAGCGCCGCACTGTCGGAGGGGCAGTGCTGAGGGAGCGCCGCACTGTCGGAGGGGCGGTACTGAGGGAGCGCCGCACTGTCGGAGGGGCGGTACTGAGGGGGCGCCGCACTGTCGGAGGGGCAGTACTGAGGGAGCGCTGCACTGTGCTGTCGGAGGAGCCCCTGCTGGAGGGGGTTACAGAGATAGGGAGGGGTGTAGGGGCTGGAGGAGGTTACAGAGATAGGGAGGGGTGTAGGGGTGTAGGGGCTGGAGGAGATTGCAGAGATAGGGAGGGGTGTGGGGGCTAGAGGAGGTTACAGAGATAGGGAGGGGTGGAGGGGTGTAGGGGCTGGAGGAGATTGCAGAGATAGGGAGGGGTGTGGGGGCTGGAGGTTACAGAGATAAGGAGGGGTGTAGGGGCTGGAGGGGGTTACAGAGATAGGGAAGGGTGTGGGGGCTGGAGGTTACAGAGATAGGGAGGGGTGTAGGGGCTGGAGGAGGTTACAGAGATAGGGAGGGGTGTAGGGGCTGGAGGAGATTACAGAAATAGGGAGGGGTGTAGGGGCTGGAGGAGGTTACAGAGATAGGGAGGGGTGTAGGGACTGGAGGAGGTTACAGAGATAGGGAGGGGTGTAGGGGCTGGAGGGGGTTACAGAGATAGGGAGGGGTGTAGGGACTGGAGGAGGTTACAGAGATAGGGAGGGGTGTAGGGGCTGGAGGGGGTTACAGAGATAGGGAGGGGTGTAGGGGCTGGAGGGGGTTACAGAGATAGGGAGGGGTGTAGGGGCTGGAGGGGGTTACAGAGATAGGGAGGGGTGTAGGGGCTGGAGGAGGTTACAGAGATAGGGAGGGGTGTAGGGGCTGGAGGAGGTTACAGAGATAGGGAGGGGTGTAGGGGCTGGAGGGGGTTACAGAGATAGGGAGGGGTGTAGGGGCTGGAGGAGGTTACAGAGATAGGGAGGGGTGTAGGGGCTGGAGGGGTTACAGAGATACGGAGGGGTGTAGGGGCTGGAGGAGGTTACAGAGATAGGGAGGGGTGTAGGGGCTGGAGGAGGTTACAGAGATAGGGAGGGGTGTAGGGGCTGGAGGAGGTTACAGAGATACGGAGGGGTGTAGGGGCTGGAGGGGGTTACAGAGATAGGGAGGGGTGTAGGGGCTGGAGGAGGTTACAGAGATAGGGAGGGGTGTATGGGCTGGAGGAGGTTACAGAGATAGGGAGGGGTGTAGGGGCTGGAGGAGGTTACAGAGATAGGGAGGGGTGTAGGGGCTGGAGGGGGTTACAGAGATAGGGAGGGGTATAGGGGCTGGAGGAGGTTACAGAGATAGGGAGGGGTGTAGGGGCTGGAGGAGGTTACAGAGATAGGGAGGGGTGTTGGGGCTGGAGGGGGTTACAGAGATAGGGAGGGGTGTAGGGGCTGGAGGAGGTTACAGAGATAGGGAGGGGTGTAGGGGCTGGAGGAGGTTACAGAGATAGGGAGGGGTGTAGGGGCTGGAGGAGGTTACAGAGATAGGGAGGGGTGTTGGGGCTGGAGGGGGTTACAGAGATAGGGAGGGTGGGAGATGGCCCAGATTATTTCCGCGGAGAATAACCTGAGCCTTGCCTTTGCGTTGGTGATTGGGGGGGGGGGGGTCCGCCTGTGTTTGAGGTGGAGGGGGGGAGTGGATCTCGGAGTGTGCGGAGGGGGTGTGATTAGGCAGGGAGGGAGGGGCAGTCGCAGAGAAGGACAGCTGCCCCTGTGCACGCCGGTGCTGCTCTCACTGCCTGCCGCGCCCGCTGGATTTTTTGAGCTGAGAAGCGGCGGTATATAAGTTTGCCATTCGGAGCCAGTTGTTGTTGCTCTGGGCGCGGGCCGGGGGGGAGTGGAGGGGAGAGGGGGGTTGCTTTGCAAAAGCAGCAATTGGGAACCGGGGGCTGCAAAACGTTCGAGGAGGCAAACCGCATCCTCGAGCGGACTCCATCTGAAACCCATCATCCAATTTCCTGGAGCTTTTCTTCCTGCACTCCAGCTCTCAGGAATCCTGCACACAGTCCCGGGGGTCTGAGAGCAGGGAGGGTTAACTGGGGCACGCATTCAATTCCGATGGAGCTAAAACGTCCCGCAGTTCCCACATCGACCCAGCCACGGCCGCTGCTTTTGATTGACGGCGCGATTTGATGCTGGGATGAGCGCTTTCTACCCCATCTCAACAGCAACAACAGCTACTCGCATTTATGCGGCGCCTTTAACTCAGTGAAACATCCCGCAGCGCATCACAGCAGCGCCAATCGGACAGAATTCGACAGCGAGCCACAGAAGGACTTATTTAGATAGGCGACCATCATCGGCGGTCCCTCGAAACGAGGATGACTTGCTTTCACAGGTGTTTCAGTCGACCAAAAGCTGGGTCGCAGAGGAGGGTTTTAAGGAGCGTCTTGAAGGAGGAGGAGAGAGAGGCGGGAGAGGTTCAGGGAGGGAGTTCCAGAGCTTGGGGGCCCAGGCAGCTGGAGGCACGGCCGCCGATGGTGGAGCGATTATAATCAGGGATGGCCAGGGGCGGAATTAGAGGAGCGCAGACATCTCGGCGGGGGTTGTGGGGCTGAAGGTTCCAGAGATAGGGAGGGGGCGAGGGCCATGGAGGGATCTGTAAACAAGGCTGAGGAATTTTCAAATTGAGGCGTTGCTTAACCAGGAGCCAATGTAGGTCAGTGAGCACAGCGGGTGATGGGTGAGCGGGACTTGGTCCAAGTTAGGACACGGGGCAGTGAGCACAGGGGGTGATGGGTGAGTGGGACTGGGTGCGAGTTAGGACACGGGGCAGTGAGCACAGGGGGTGATGGGTGAGTGGGACTGGGTGCGAGTTAGGACACGGGGCAGTGAGCACAGGGGGTGATGGGTGAGTGGGACTGGGTGCGAGTTAGGACACGGGGCAGTGAGCACAGGGGGTGATGGGTGAGTGGGACTGGGTGTGAGTTAGGACAGGGGGTGATGGGTGAGCACAGGGGGTGATGGGTGAGTGGGACTGGGTGCGAGTTAGGACACGGGTCAGTGAGCACAGCGGGTGATGGGTGAGCGGGACTTGGTCCAAGTTAGGACACGGGGCAGTGAGCACAGGGGGTGATGGGTGAGTGGGACTGGGTGCGAGTTAGGACACGGGGCAGTGAGCACAGGGGGTGATGGGTGAGCGGGACTTGGTCCAAGTTAGGACACGGGGCAGCGAGCACAGGGGGTGATGGGTGAGCGGGACTCGGTGCGAGTTAGGACACGGGGTCAGTGAGCACAGGGGGTGATGGGTGAGCGGGACTCAGTGTGAGTTAGGACACAGGGAAGCGAGCACAGGGGGTGATGGGTGAGTGGGACTGGGTGTGAGTTAGGACACGGGGGCAGCGAGCACAGGGGGTGATGGGTGAGTGGGACTGGGTGCGAGTTAGGACACGGGGCAGCGAGCACAGGGGGTGATGGGTGAGAGGGACTCGGTGCGAGTTAGGACACGGGGGCAGTGAGCACAGGGGGTGATGGGTGAGCGGGACTGGGTGTGAGTTAGGACACGGGGCAGTGAGCACAGGGAGTGATGGGTGAGCGGGACTCGGTGCGAGTTAGGACACGGGGCAGTGAGCACAGGGGGTGATGGGTGAGTGGGACTGGGTGCGAGTTAGGACATGGGGCAGTGAGCACAGGGGGTGATGGGTGAGTGGTACTGGGTGTGAGTTAGGACACGGGGCAGTGAGCACAGGGGGTGATGGGTGAGCGGGACTCGGTGGGAGTTAGGACACGGGGCAGTGAGCACAGGGGGTGATGGGTGAGTGGGACTGGGTGTGAGTTAGGACACGGGGACAGTGAGCACAGGGGGTGATGGGTGAGTGGGACTGGGTGTGAGTTAGGACACGGGGCAGTGAGCACAGGGGGTGATGGGTGAGTGGGACTGGGTGTGAGTTAGGACACGGGAGTGGCCGAGTTTTGGATCACCTCTAGTTTACGTCGGGTAGAATGTGGGAGGCCGGCCAGGAGTGCGTTGGAATAGTCAAGTCTGGAGGGGAGAGAGGCAGGGATGAGGGCTTCAGCAGCGGATGAGCTGAGGCAGGGGGCGGAGACGGGCGATGTTACGGAGGGGGAAACAGGCGGGTTTAGTTATGCTGCGGGATATGTGGCCGGAAGCTCATCTCGGGGTCTGATCTGACCCCCAGGTTGCGAACAGTCTGGTTCAGCCTCAGACAGGAGTTGGGGAGAGGGCTGGAGTCGGGGGTGGGGCTGGGGAACGCAGTTTGTGGCGGGGACTGAAAACAATGGCTTCGGTCTTCCCGATATTCAACCGGAGAAAATTTCTGCCGATCCAGCACTGGATGTGGGACACGCAGTCTGACAATTCAGAGAGCGTGGAGTGGGGGGGGGGGCGAGAGAAGTGGGGGAGGGGTAGAGCTGGGGGTCGTCAGTGTACATGTGGAAACTGCCGCTGTGTTTCCGGATAATGTGGCGACAGGATTGGCGGCGGGGTAAGGGGGGGGTCCTGCGGGGAGGGGCGCCAGCGTGTTTGAAATGAGCGATATGTTTCCAGGGCAGGTACGTCTTGCTGTGTGTGGGAGCTTGCTGTGCGCAAATTGGCCGCCACAGGGGGCAACAATTCAGAAGCGGTATTTCACCGGCTGTGAAGTGCTTCGGGAGGCCCTGAGCTGGTGGAAGGTGGGCGGCTGCAAGATGCACTGCAGCAACGCGCCAAGGCTTCTCCAGCAGCACCTCCCAAACCCGCCACCTCTCCCGCTGCAATGCCATCATCAGAGGCGGTCCCTCGAACGATGCTGCCACAAGAGTCCCCAGATGTTTCAAAGAAGGGCTCAGTGGTCCAGTCCCGAACTCCAGGGGGGTGGAGGATGCCTGTGCGTGGATTTGTTTGCACTGTTACACCCCACAGCCACCACACGGGGCTTGACGCAGAGCTGGGTCTTGGTCCAGGGGCAAGGGTTGGCCGGGACGACCGGAGACCTGCTCTGCGGCACGGACCCAGCGCGCGCGCGCATAGCGCACAGTGCGGGCTGGGCCCCGTGTTCTGCCCCCCCACCCCCCGGGACCCTCGCCTGTCCCGGGCCCCGATCGCGTCCCTCTGCAATCTCTCGCCGCCCCTGCTACACCCGCCCGCGCTCCGTGTCAACCGTCGCCCTCCTGCAGCGGCACGCGCTGCTCCCTGCAGTGGTTTGCCGCGGCACACGGCTCCCTCTGACGGTCCCGGCGCGCTGATGGTCTAGCAGTCCGCCACCGTGCCGATTTCCGGGCTGGGCTGCTGCCCGCTGCTTCCCAAAGTGGCCCCTCCAATACGCTGTAATGTAGTTGCTCAATTGCGACGCGTCGGTTCTGTTAGCAAAAGGTTCAACAATCACGCGACACATTGCCGGTTCATCCGCCAGGCTCACAACCAGCTGCCCCATCGTGGACCCCCCCCCCCGAACCCAACTGGCCGGGGTTTTATTGAGTCTTGTGACCATCACGTGACTGGCTACGACGGGCCGAATGGCCTTGATCTGAGCGGCACACACCGGAATGAAGGGAGTGGGGACTCCCAGGCGTCTACCCCTGCCCACACGCCACCCTCCGTGTACCTGCTCCCACTCCTCCGTGGCGAGCCCCCGTCAGCGGGGATATTGGTTGACTCCTGGGGCGCAAGGAAATGCTATCTCATCCCTGTAAACCCCCCCCCCCCCTCCCTCCCCAACCTGTGGAGCACGCTGAGAAGTCAAGGTATCTGTCACAGTGACCCCCACAGATAGCAGGACTAAAGATACTGAATCGAACAAAAACAGATGATCCGGGTCATTATCACATCGCTGTGTGTGGGAGCTTGCTGTGCGCAAATTGGCGTTTCACACATTACAACAGTGACTACACTCCAAAAGTACTTCATTGGCTGTAAAGCGCTTTGAGGCGTCCGGTGGTCGTGAAAGGCGCTATATAAATGCAAGTCTTTCTTGCTTCATTCTCACCTTCCCCTTGCCTCAGCTCATCCGCTGCTGAAACCCTCATCCCTGCCTCTGTTACCTCCAGACTTGACTATTCCAACGCACTCCTGGCCAGCCTCCCACATTCTACCCGACGTAAACTAGAGGTGATCCAAAACTCGGCCACTCCCGTGTCCTAACTCGCACCGAGTCCCGCTCACCCATCACTCCCTGTGCTCGCTGCCCCGTGTCCTAACTCGCACCGAGTCCCACTCACCCATCACCCCCTGTGCTCACTGCCCCGTGTCCTAACTCGCACCCAGTCCCACTCACCCATCACCCCCTGTGCTCACTGCCCCGTGTCCTAACTCGCACCCAGTCCCACTCACCCATCACCCCCTGTGCTCACTGCCCCGTGTCCTAACTCGCACCCAGTCCCACTCACCCATCACCCCCTGTGCTCACTGACCCGTGTCCTAACTCGCACCCAGTCCCACTCACCCATCATCCCCTGTGCTCGCTGCCCCGTGTCCTAACTCACACCCAGTCCCACTCACCCCTCACCCCCTGTGCTCACTGCCCCGTGTTCTAACTCGCCCCCAGTCCCACTCACCCATCACCCCCTGTGCTCACTGCCCCGTGTCCTAACTCGCACCCAGTCCCGCTCACCCATCACCCACTGTGCTCGCTGCCCCGTGTCCTAACTTGCACCGAGTCCCGCTCACCCATCACCCCCTGTGCTCGCTGACCCGTGTCCTAACTCACACCGAGTCCCACTCACCCATCACCCCCTGTGCTCACTGCCCCGTGTCCTAACTCGCACCCAGTCCCGCTCACCCATCACCCCCTGTGCTCACTGCCCCGTGTCCTAACTCGCACCCAGTCCCGCTCACCCATCACCCCCTGTGCTCACTGACCCGTGTCCTAACTCACACCCAGTCCCACTCACCCATCACCCCCTGTGCTCACTGCCCCGTGTCCTAACTCGCACCCAGTCCCACTCACCCATCACCCCCTGTGCTCACTGCCCCGTGTCCTAACTCGCACCCAGTCCCACTCACCCATCACCCCCTGTGCTCACTGCCCCGTGTCCTAACTCACACTCAGTCCCACTCACCCATCACCCCCTGTGCTCACTGCCCCGTATCTCTGTAACCCCCTCCAGCCCCTACACCCCTCCCTATCTCTGTAATCTCCTCCAGCCCCTACACCCCTCCCTATCTCTGTAATCTCCTCCAGCCCCTACACCCCTCCCTATCTCTGTAATCTCCTCCAGCCCCCCCGAAATCTCTGCACTCCTCCAATTCTGCCCTCTTGCCCATCCCCCGATTCCCATCGCTCCACCATCGGTGGCCGTGCCTTCAGCTGCCTGGGCCCCAAGCTCTGGAACTCCCTCCCTAAACCTCTCCGCCTCTCTCTCCTCCTTTAAGACGCTCCTTAAAACCGACCTCTCTGACCCAGCTTTTGGTCGCCTGTGCCAATATCTCCGTATGTGGCTCGGGGTCGAATTTTTTATCTCATAATCGCTCCTGTGATGCGCCTCGGGACGTTTCACCACGTTAAAGGTGCTATATAAATACAGGTTGTTGCTCCTCATTCTTGACTGCATTTCCAATTCTCGTGTTCCATTTCTCCGCAGAGGACGGTTTACAGAGTTTATTGCATAAAGAGAGACAGAGAGAGACAGAAAGAGAGAGAGACAGAGGCAGAGACAGAGAGACAGAAAGAGAGAGAGACAGAGGCAGAGACTGAGAGAGAGAGAGAGAGAGAGAGGCAGAGAGAGACAGAAAGAGAGAGAGAGAGAGGCAGAGACTGAGAGAGAGAGACAGAGAGACAGAGAGAGAGAGACAGAAAGAGAAAGAGAGAGGCAGAGACAGAGAGAGACAGAAAGAGAGAGAGAGAGAGGCAGAGAGAGACAGAAAGAGAGAGAGAGAGAGGCAGAGACTGAGAGAGAGAGACAGAGAGAGAGAGACAGAAAGAGAGAGAGAGAGGCAGAGACAGAGAGAGACAGAAAGAGAGAGAGAGAGGCAGAGACAGAGTGACAGAGAGAGAGAGAGAGGCAGAGAGAGAGAGAGAGACAGAGAGAGAGCGAGGCAGAGAAAGAGAGAGCAAGAGAGACAGAGAGAGGGAGACAGAGACAGAGAGAGAGAGACAGACAGAGAGAGAGACAGAGAGAGAGAGAGAGAGAGACAAAGAGAGAGAGAGAGACAGAGAGAGAGGGAGAGAGACAGAGAGAGAGAGAGACAGATAGAGAGAGACAGACAGACAGACAGACAGAGAGGGACAGAGAGAGAGAGAAAGATATATATATATATATTTATATATAGAGACAGAGACAGAGAGAGAGAGAGAGAGTGAGATGAGAGAGTGTGAGAGAGAGAGAGAGACAGAGAGAGAGAGAGAGAGTGAGAGAGAGAGAGAGAGAGAAAGAACGCAGCCAGAGCCCTCAGGGATGAGAGGGGAAACCAGGGAGAGGTATTAAATGTTTTAATCTGCAGCAATCTCTACATTACAATTCCGTCCTTCACTGCAAATGCAATTTTTTTTTTAAATGAAGCATTTACAGGGGATGAGTCAGTTCAGTTGGAAAGTATTCAAGAACACTTCTCCAAAGTCTTTCCCCATAATTTTCCAACTCCGGCAGGAATACAGATGTGCTTGTCTTCAATTTTCACGTTAATGGGAGTGTGTTTAGTGACCTGATGATGCATGTAAGAGCTGTACGGCAAATAGCTCCACAGCTCCAAGATACTAAGCCAGGCATACCATACCCCTCCCCTCCTGACAGTGCTGAGGGAGCGCCGCACTGTCGGAGGGGCAGTACTGAGGGAGCGCCGCACTGTCGGAGGGGCAGTACTGAGGGAGCGCCGCACTGTCGGAGGGGCAGTACTGAGGGAGCGCCGCACTGTCGGAGGGGCAGTACTGAGGGAGCACTGCACTGTCGGAGGGGCAGTACTGAGGGAGCGCCGCACTGTCGGAGGGGCGGTACTGAGGGAGCGCCGCACTGTCGGAGGGGCGGTACTGAGGGAGCGCCGCACTGTCGGAGGGGCAGTACTGAGGGAGCGCCGCACTGTCGGAGGGGCAGTACTGAGGGAGCGCCGCATTGTCGGAGGGACAGTACTGAGGGAGCGCTGCATTGTCGGAGGGGCAGTACTGAGGGAGCGCCGCACTGTCGGAGGTGCCGTCTTTCGGATGAGACGTTAAACCGAGGCCCCGTCTGCCCTCTCGGGTGGATGTAAAAGATCCCAGGGCAACAATTGGAAGAAGAGCAGGGGAGTTCTCCCCGGTGTCCTGGGGCCAATATTTATCCCTCAACCAACATCACTAAAACAGATGATCTGGGTCATTATTACATCATATCTCCCTCAGTACTGCCCCTCCGACAGTGCGGCGCTCCCTCAGTACTGCCCCTCCGACAGTGCGGCGCTCCCTCAGTACTGCCCCTCCGACAGTGCGGCGCTCCCTCAGTACTGCCCCTCCGACAGTGCGGCGCTCCATCAGTACTGCCCCTCCGACAGTGCGGCGCTCCCTCAGTACTGCCCCTCCGACAGTGCGGCGCTCCCTCAGTACTGCCCCTCCGACAGTGCGGCGCTCCCTCAGTACTGCCCCTCCGACAGTGCAGTGCTCCCTCAGCACTATGCACACCATTGGCTGTGTGGTGCTTTGGAATATCCTGGGGCATTGTAGTAATTGCGGAAACTTTACGAAATGTGAGTCAGGGCAGCAGGGCCTGAATAAACAGCCAGGGAGAATTGATTGCCAGGCTGGGGAAGCCAAGAGTGCTACACAAATGAACTTAATGTAATCATTTATGTAAAAGTAATGATATTTGGCAAGGAGTGTCACTGATTAAGTCTACCCACGCAGTCTCGCGCTATTAACATCACTCCCTCGGGGTCATCGAGTAACTCCTTCACACAGTCTGCCAAATCGCTCTATCTTTCTCTCTGATTCAGTCGCCATTTCCAGGCCCAACACCTTTCCCTCCAACCACTCCAAGAATCCCTCACCCTCAGCGAGGTCTCCCTCTTAACCCGGCAACCCCCAGTGAGAGTCAGCACCTTCAGGGGAGGGGAAACGTACCCCAGTGAGAGTTAGCACCTTCAGGGGAGGGGGAACGTACCCCAGTGAGAGTCAGCACCTTCAGAAAGTGAGGAACCCGTACCCCAGTGAGAGTCAGCACCTTCAGGGGAGGGGGAATGTACCCCAGTGAGAGTCAGCACCTTTAACAACAACAACAACCTGTATTTATATAGCGTCTTTAATGTAGTGAAATGTCCCAGGGCGCGTCACAGGAGGGTTTTAAGACCAAACAAATTTGACCCCGAGCCACATAAGGAGATATTGGGACAGGCGACCAAAAGCTGGGCCAGAGAGACCGGTTTTAAGGAGCGTCTTAAAGGAGGAGCGAGAGAGACGGAGAGGTTTAGGAAGGGAGTCCCAGAGCTTGGGGCCCAGGCAACAGAAGGCAGGGCCACTGATGGTGGAGGGATGGAAATCGAGGGATGGGCAAGAGGGCAGAATTAGAGGAGTGCAGACATCTCGGGGGGTTGTGGGGCTGGAGGAGGTTACAGAGATAGGGAGGGGTGTAGGGGCTGGAGGGGGTTACAGAGATAGGGAGGGGTGTAGGGGCTGGGGGAGGTTACAGAGATAGGGAGGGGTGTAGGGGCTGGAGGGGGTTACAGAGATAGGGAGGGGTGTAGGGGCTGGAGGAGGTTACAGAGATAGGGAGGGGTGTAGGGACTGGAGGAGGTTACAGAGATAGGGAGGGGTGTAGGGGCTGGAGGGGGTTACAGAGATAGGGAGGGGTGTAGGGGCTGGAGGGGGTTACAGAGATAGGGAGGGGTGTAGGGGCTGGAGGAGGTTACAGAGATAGGGAGGTGTGTAGGGACTGGAGGACGTTACGGGGGTGATAGGTGAGCGGGACTGGGTGTGAGTTAGGACACGGGGTCAGTGAGCACAGGGGGTGATGGGTGAGTGGGACTGGGTGTGAGTTAGGACACGGGGTCAGTGAGCACAGGGGGTGATGGGTGAGTGGGACTGGGTGTGAGTTAGGACACGGGGTCAGTGAGCACTGGGTGTGATGGGTGAGTGGGACTGGGTGTGAGTTAGGACACGGGGTCAGTGAGCACAGGGGGTGATGGGTGAGTGGGACTGGGTGTGAGTTAGGACACGGGGTCAGTGAGCACAGGGGGTGATGGGTGAGTGGGACTGGGTGTGAGTTAGGACACGGGGTCAGTGAGCACAGGGGGTGATGGGTGAGTGGGACTGGGTGTGAGTTAGGACACGGGGTCAGTGAGCACAGGGGGTGATGGGTGAGCGGGACTCGGTGTGAGTTAGGACACGGGGCAGTGAGCACAGGGGGTGATGGGTGAGCGGGACTGGGTGTGAGTTAGGACACGGGGCAGTGAGCACAGGGGGTGATGGGTGAGAAGGACTGGGTGTGAGTTAGGACACGGGGCAGTGAGCACAGGAGGTGATGGGTGAGCGGGACTGGGTGCGAGTTAGGACACGGGGCAGTGAGCACAGGGGGTGATGGGTGAGTGGGACTCGGTGCGAGTTAGGACACGGGGCAGTGAGCACAGGGGGTGATGGGTGAGCGGGACTGGGTGCGAGTTAGGACACGGGGCAGTGAGCACAGGGGGTGATGGGTGAGTGGGACTGGGTGCGAGTTAGGACACGGGGCAGTGAGCACAGCGGGTGATGGGTGAGCGGGACTGGGTGTGAGTTAGGACACGGGGCAGTGAGCACAGGGGGTGATGGGTGAGCGGGACTGGGTGCGAGTTAGGACACGGGGCAGTGAGCACAGGGGGTGATGGGTGAGCGGGACTGGGTGTGAGTTAGGACACGGGGCAGTGAGCACAGGGGGTGATGGGTGAGAAGGACTGGGTGTGAGTTAGGACACGGGGCAGTGAGCACAGGAGGTGATGGGTGAGCGGGACTGGGTGCGAGTTAGGACACGGGGCAGTGAGCACAGGGGGTGATGGGTGAGTGGGACTCGGTGCGAGTTAGGACACGGGGCAGTGAGCACAGGGGGTGATGGGTGAGCGGGACTGGGTGCGAGTTAGGACACGGGGCAGTGAGCACAGGGGGTGATGGGTGAGTGGGACTGGGTGCGAGTTAGGACACGGGGCAGTGAGCACAGCGGGTGATGGGTGAGCGGGACTGGGTGTGAGTTAGGACACGGGGCAGTGAGCACAGGGGGTGATGGGTGAGCGGGACTGGGTGCGAGTTAGGACACGGGGCAGTGAGCACAGGGGGTGATGGGTGAGTGGGACTGGGTGCAAGTTAGGACACGGGGCAGTGAGCACAGGGGGTGATGGGTGAGTGGGACTCGGTGCAAGTTAGGACACGGGGCAGTGAGCACAGGGGGTGATGGGTGAGTGGGACTGGGTGTGAGTTAGGACACGGGGTCAGCGAGCACAGGGGGTGATGGGTGAGTGGGACTGGGTGTGAGTTCGGACACGGGAGGCGGGAGCGAGGCAGAGTTTGGGATGAGCTGAATGGTTGCGGTAATGTAGGAAACGCGACAGCCAATTTGCGCACAGCAAGCTCCCACCAACAGCGATACAATGTGTAGAAAGAACAGGAGTCCGGTCCCACAATCTAATCCCACCCACTCCTCAAATATCTTTCTGTGAGATTCTGAGCAGTTTGTAAATTGAAGCTTTTGATTTCGCAGTCAATGCTGCCCCCCGCTGGATAGACAGCGCGCTGAGCGCAGGCTGAAGCCCGGATAGCTGCACCAAAATACACACAATCCGGACATGCAAACACACATGTTCACAGATATCCACAGCCTTGTATGGGCAGACACACTCTCACTCTCTCTCTCACACACACACACACACACACACTCTCACACACACACACACACACAAACACTCTCACACACACACACACACACACACTCTCACACACACACACACACACACACAAACACTCTCACACACACACAAACACTCACACACACACACAAACACTCTCACACACACACACACACACACACACTCACTCTCACACACACACACACAAACACTCTCACACACACACACACTCTCTCACACACACACACACTCTCACACACACAAACACTCTCTCTCTCACACACACACACACAAACACTCTCACACACACACACAAACACTCTCACACACACACACTCACTCTCACACACACAAACACTCTCTCTCACACACACACACACACACACTCTCTCACACACACACACACACTCTCTCACACACACACACACACACACAAACACACACACACACTCTCACACACGCACACACTCTCACCCACACACCTTCACACACACACACTCTCACACACACACACACTCTCACACACACACACACACAAACGCTCTCACACAAACACACACACACACACAAACACTTTCACACACACTCACACACACACTCTCACACACTCGCACACACACACACACAAACACTTTCACACACACTCACACACTCGCACACACAAACATTCACACACACACACTCTCACACACAGTCACACACACTCTCAAACACACTCGCACACACTCACTCTCTCTCACACACACACACACACAAACACTCTCACACAAACACTCACACACACACTCACACACACACACTTTCACACACACACACACACACACACTCGCGCGCACACACACACACTCTCTCACACACACAAACATTCACACACAAACACACACACACACACGCACACATTCACACACACACACGCACACATTCACACACACACAGACTCACACACAGTCAGTCAGTCACAGGCACTCCCTCGGAATCGAGGAAGACTTGCTTCCACTCTTAACACGAGTCCTTAGGTGACTGAACAGCCCAATACAGGAACCACAGTCCCTGTCACAGGTGGGACAGACAGTGGTTGAGGGAAGGGGAGGGTGGGACTGGTTTGCCGCACGCTCCTTCCGTTGCCTGCGCTTGCTTTCTGCACGCTCTCGGCGACGAGACTCGAGGTGCTCAGCGCCCTCCCGGATGCACTCCCTCCACTTAGGGCGGACTGGTCTTTGGGCCCAGGGACTCCCAGGTGTCGGTGGGGATGTTGCACTTTATCAGGGAGGCTTTGAGGGTGGTCCCTTGTAACGTTTCCTCTGCCCACCTTTGGCCCGTTTGCCCGTGAAGGAGTTCCGAGTAGAGCGCTTGCTTTGGGAGTCTCGTGTCTGGGGGACATGCGGACAATGTGGCCCTGCCCAGCTGAGCTGGTCGAGTGTGGTCAGTGCTTCGATGCTGGGGATGTTGGGCCTGGTCGAGGACGCTAACGTTGGTGCGTCTGTCCTCCCGGGGGATTTGCAGGATCTTGCGGAGACATCGTTGGTGGTATTTCTCCAGCGACTTGAGGTGTCTACTGTACATGGTCCATCTCTCTGAGCCATACAGGAGGGCGGGTATCACTACAGGGGCAATTAGGGATGGGCAATAATTAGGGACAGAGGTGTGAGAGAGGGGGACGGGGGAGAGAGAGGGGGGGAGAGAGGGGGGGAAAGAGGGAGAGAGGGGGTGAGAGAGAGAGGGGGGAGAGAGGGGGGGAGAGAGAGGGTGGGAGAGAGAGAGGGGGGAGAGAGAGAGGGGGGAGAGAGAGAGGGGGGAGAGTGTGGTTAGAGAGAG
>NC_092003.1:3017578-3112916 GCF_044704955.1 Pristiophorus japonicus
ACAGCTCACTCTCTCCCTCGCCGGTGAGAAGGGCGGTGCATGGACAACTGCACCCTCGGCGCGGGTCAGCGCCTCCCGGAGAGATGGGGAGAAAGCTTTCGGGAATGGGAACGGGAAGGAACGGGCAAACAACGAACTGATTTGCTTTGCAATTAAGACTGAAAGTATAGACCCCCATCTCTCCATCGCCTTTCACCGGCCCAGCACGTCCCAAAGCACGTCGCAGCCAATGAAGTACTTGTTTTTTGACGTGTAGTCACTGTTGTAATGTGGGAAACGCCAATTTGCGCACAGCAAGCTCCCACACACAGCGATGTGATAATGACCAGAGAAGGTTCACTCGGTCGATTCCGGGGATGAGGGGGTTGACTTATGAGGAAAGGTTGAGGAGGTTGGGCCTCTACTCATTGGAATTCAGAAGAATGAGAGGTGATCTTATCGAAACGTATCAGATTATGAGGGGGCTTGAAGGGTGGATGCAGAGAGGATGTTCCCACTGATGGGGGAGACTAGAACTAGGGGGCATGGTCTGAGAATAAGGGGCCACCCATTTAAAACTGAGATGAGGAGGAATTTCTTCTCTCAGAGGGTTGTAAATCTGTGGAACTCGCTGCCTCAGAGAGCTGTGGAGGCTGGGTCATTGAATATATTTAAGACAGAGATAGACAGACTTTGAGCGATAAAGGACTTAAGGGTTATGGGGAGCGGGCAGGGAAGTGGAGCTGAGCCCATGATCATATTAAATGGCGGAGCAGGATCGAGGGGCCGAATGGCCTACTCCTGCTCCTAATTCTTATGTTCTTAAGATCTGTTTCAGTGATGTTGGTCGAGGGATAAATATTGGCACCAGGACACCGGGGAGAACTCCCCCTGCTCTTCTTCCAATAGTGGCCCCGGGATCTTTTACATCCACCCGAGAGGGCAGACGGGGCCTCGGTTTAACGTCTCATCCGAAAGACGGCCCCTCCGACAGTGCGGCGCTCCCTCAGTACTGCCCCTCCGACAGTGCGGCGCTCCCTCAGTACTGCCCCTCCGACAGTGCGGCACTCCCTCAGTACTGCCCCTCTGACAGTGCGGCACTCCCTCAGTACTGTCCCTCCGACAGTGCGGCGCTCCCTCAGTACTGCCCCTCCGACAGTACGGCGCTCCCTCAGTACTGCCCCTCCGACAGTGAGGCGCTCCCTCAGTACCGCCCCTCCGACAGTGCGGCACTCCCTCAGTACCGCCCCTCCGACAGTGCGGCACTCCCTCAGTACTGCCCCTCCGACAGTGCGGCACTCCCTCAGTACTGCCCCTCCGACAGTGCGGCACTCCCTCAGTACTGCCCCTCCGACAGTACGGCACTCCCTCAGAACTGCCCCTCCGACAGTGCGGCACTCCCTCAGTACTGCCCCTCCGACAGTGCGGCACTCCCTCAGTACTGCCCCTCCGACAGTACGGCACTCCCTCAGTACTGCCCCTCCGACAGTACGGCACTCCCTCAGTACTGCCCCTCCGACAGTACGGCACTCCCTCAGTACTGCCCCTCCGACAGTGCGGCACTCCCTCAGTACTGCCCCTCCGACAGTACAGCACTCCCTCAGTACTGCCCCTCCGACAGTGCGGCACTCCCTCAGTACTGCCCCTCCGACAGTGCGGCACTCCCTCAGTACTGCCCCTCCGACACCGCAGTCCGGTATTCCCTCAGTACTGCCCCTCTGAAAGTACAGTACGGCGTTCCCTCAGTACTGCCCCTCCGACAGTGCGGCACTCCCTCAGTACTGACCCTCCAACAGCGCTCCCTCAGTACTGCCCCTCCGACAGTGCGGCACTCCCTCAGTACTGCCCCTCCGACAGTGCGGCACTCCCTCAGTACTGACTCTCCGACAGCGCTCCCTCAGTACCGCCCCTCCGACAGTGCGGCACTCCCTCAGTACTGACCCTCCGACAGCGCTCCCTCAGTACCGCCCCTCCGACAGTGCGGCACTCCCTCAGTACTGACTCTCCGACAGCGCTCCCTCAGTACCGCCCCTCCGACAGTGCGGCACTCCCTCAGTACTGACTCTCCGACAGCGCTCCCTCAGTACCGCCCCTCCGACAGTGCGGCACTCCCTCAGTACTGCCCCTCCGACAGTGCGGCACTCCCTCAGTACTGACTCTCCGACAGCGCTCCCTCAGTACCGCCCCTCCGACAGTGCGGCACTCCCTCAGTACTGACTCTCCGACAGCGCTCCCTCAGTACCGCCCCTCCGACAGTGCGGCACTCCCTCAGTACTGACTCTCCGACAGCGCTCCCTCAGTACTGCCCCTCCGACAGTGCGGCACTCCCTCAGTACTGACCCTCCGACAGCGCTCCCTCAGTACCGCCCCTCCGACAGTGCGGCGCTCCCTCAGCACTGGCACCGGGGGTGTGTCGGGCCTGGATTACGGGGCTCGAGTCTCTGGGGCGGGGGCTCGAACCCACGCCCTTTTGACACAGAGGCGAGAGAGGAGTGAGAGGGAGTGCTGCCCACTGAGCCACGGCTGACACTGGAGCAGCACACAGATCCATGTCGGGCCATGTTGGGAATTGATGACCAACCACAACCGCCTCCGTGACTGGTTCCCCGACAATCCTGAGGGGTCCCATTGCCCTCTTGCGAGCGCCTGGGATACGGGAGGCCCCGGGAGTGAAGCCTATCTCACAAGACCTGACTGCCTCGCTCAATTGTCATAGCCGCACCCCCGCCCCCAGGCACACAGCTGTGTGATGCTGGTCTCCCAGCTCTGGATCAGGCTCTACAAGCCCCCTGCGGATCCCAGTTTCCTGTTCCCACTGCAAATTGGATTTAGCGACAGTTCAGAGGCCTGTACCTGACGGGGGAGGGGCAACGGAGCCTGGGGCGGGGGACAGTTGACCATGAATGTTCTTCAGAAGGTCAAGGGTTCCAGCCCCCAATCTCGGAATTTGAGCCCCTTAATCCAGACCAATGATCCCAACGCCAGTACTGACGGTTCCTCCCGAATTCCCCGTTGGGTTTATCAGTGACTATCTTATACTGATGGCCCCTAGTTCTGGTCTCTCCCACAAGTGGAGACAGCTTCTCTACATCTACCCTATCGGACCCGATTCACAATTTTAAACACCTCGATCACATTGCCTCTCGGCCTTCTGTTTCTGGAGAAAGGAGCCTCCCCGCCCGTTCAGTCTTTGCCAATAGTTATAACCCCTCAGTTCTGGCATCATCCTATTGAATCTATTTTACATCTTCCCAGTGTCTCGATATTCTTTTTATAATATGGGGGCCATATTTTGGGAGAGACAGTTCCAGACTTGAACACATAATCCAGGTCGACACTCCGCAGTGCAGCACTCCCTCAGTACTGCCCCTCCGACAGTGCGGCACTCCCTCAGTACTGCCCCTCCGACAGTGTCAGTACTGCCCCTCCGACAGCGCGGGGCTCCCTCATTACTGCCCCTCCGACAGTGCGGCGCTCCCTCAGTACCGCCCCTCCGACAGTGCGGCGCTCCCTCAGTACTGCCCCTCCGACAGTGCGGCGCTCCCTCAGTACTGCACCTCCGACAGTGCGGCACTCCCTCAGTACTGCACCTCCGACAGTGCGGCACTCCCTCAGTACTGCCCCTCCGACACTGCGGCGCTCCCTCAGTACTGCCCCTCCGACAGTGCGGCACTCCCTCAGTACTGCCCCTCCGACAGTGCGGCGCTCCCTCAGTATTGCCCCTCCGACAGTGCGGCGCTCCCTCAGTACTGCCCCTCCGACAGTGCGGCGCTCCCTCAGTACTGCCCCTCCGAAAGTGCGGCGCTCCCTCAGTACTGCCCCTCCGACAGTGCAGCACTCCCTCAGTACTGCCCCTCCGACAGTGCGGCACTCCTTCAGTACTGCACCTCCGACAGTGCGGCACTCCCTCAGTACTGCACCTCCGACAGTGCAGCACTCCCTCAGTACTGCACCTCCGACAGTGCGGCGCTCCCTCAGTACTGCCCCTCCGACAGTGCGGCACTCCCTCAGTACTGCACCTCCGACAGTGCGGCACTCCCTCAGTACTGCCCCTCCGACAGTGCAACGTTCCCTCAGTACTGCCCCTCCGACAGTGCGGCACTCCCTCAGTACTGCCCCTCCGACACTGCGGCGCTCCCTCAGTACTGCCCCTCCCACAGTGCGGCACTCCCTCAGTACTGCACCTCCGACAGTGCGGCACTCCCTCAGTACTGCCCCTCCGACAGTGCGGCACTCCCTCAGTACTGCCCCTCCGACAGTGCGGCACTCCCTCAGTACTGCACCTCCGACAGTGCGGCACTCCCTCAGTACTGCCCCTCCGACAGTGCGGCACTCCTTCAGTACTGCACCTCCGACAGTGCCAGCACTCCCTCAATACTGCCCCTCCGACAGTGCGGCACTCCCTCAGTACTGCCCCTCCCACAGTGCGGCGCTCCCTCAGTACTGCCCCTCCGACAGTGCGGCGCTCCCTCAGTACTGCCCCTCCGACAGTGCGGCACTCCTTCAGTACTGCCCCTCCGACAGTGCGGCACTCCCTCAGTACTGCCCCTCCGACAGTGCGGCACTCCCTCAGTACTGCCCCTCCGACAGTGCGGCACTCCCTCAGTACTGCCCCTCCGACAGTGCGGCACTCCCTCAGTACTGCCCCTCCGACAGTGCGGCACTCCTTCAGTACTGCCCCTCCGACAGTGCGGCACTCCTTCAGTACTGCCCCTCCGACAGTGCGGCACTCCCTCAGTACTGCCCCTCCGACAGTGCGGCACTCCTTCAGTACTGCACCTCCGACAGTGCGGCGCTCCCTCAGTACTGCACCTCCGACAGTGCGGCGCTCCCTCAGTACTGCCCCTCCGACAGTGCGGCACTCCCTCAGTACTGCCCCTCCGACAGTGCGGCACTCCCTCAGTACTGCCCCTCCGACAGTGCGCCGCTCCTTCAGTACTGCCCCTCCGACAGTGCGGCGCTCCCTCAGTACTGCACCTCCGACAGTGCGGCACTCCTTCAGTACTGCACCTCCGACAGTGCGGCACTCCCTCAGTACTGCCCCTCCGACAGTGCGGCACTCCCTCAGTACTGCCCCTCCGACAGTGCGGCGCTCCCTCAGTACTGCCCCTCCGACAGTGCAACATTCCCTCAGTATTGCCCCTCCGACAGTGCGGCACTCCCTCAGTACTGCCCCTCCGACAGCGCAGTGCGGCGCTCCCTCAGTAGTGGGGCTCGAGACTCCGGAACGGGGTCCCGAACCCACGACCTTCCGACTCAGAGACGAGAGAGAGAGAGAGAGACCGATTGAGCCACTGCTGACAAGGGAACGGCGGGGAAAGTGGGGGCACTAAAGAGACTTCCTTTTATTAATAACACGGCGTGGAATAACTTTGGTTCGGTTGACACACAGCCCAACCTCCAAGCAAATTAATTGCATCAATTTCACCGGAGCAGGGTGTGAATTACCATATGCAGCAGACTGCAATGAGCCAGCGAGTGGATTTAAATGAGTCAGTGAGTGGTGCCCAGGTGTACAATAGGGACACGGGGTGGGTGGGTGGGGGAGTGGAGAGGGTTGGCTCAAGAGGTGGGAAATCATTATTTAAATTCCAGCTGAATGGATAAGGAGGGGAGGCTTAGACCACAGTCAAAAGAGACGCACACACACACACACACAGCGAGAGAGAGAGAGAGAGAGAGAGAGAGAGGGGGGCAGTGAGCCAGGAGGACTAGGTGACCCCCTGACGATGTTAAGCGGGATTAAACTGGACGTCAGCGATTCTCCCGATTGGAGCAGTTACTACCAGGAGAATGAGGTAAGTTCCTTCCCGACACCGTTTTTTTTCTTCCCTTTTTAAACTTTTCGGGAAAGTTTCAAACTAGCGACAAAATCGAGGGGTTTGGGATTTTGAGAAGTCGGGGCAGGTGTGGGGCAGTGCCGGGGGCGGGGAGGGAGCGCGTGAGGGTCGTAAGTTTTCTCTGCAAACGTGTGAAGTTTTTGTTTGTCGGAGTTACGTTTGTTGAGTGTTTGCGAAGCAGGCGTGGAAGGGAAGGGTCTCTCTCGATCTGCTGCGTCGTGGTGAAGGGACGGGGGAGTGTAAGCTTTTTAACGGCGGGTTTCGAAGCCAGGGCGGTGTCCTACCGGCTCGGGAGACTGGCTCATCTTCGGTGCTGCTGTGTTTAGTCGAGGCAGGCAGTTTTCCTTGCAAGAAAAAGCCGCACTTTATTGGCCGTGCAGCGTGCTGAGGTGGCGGGAGGTGGCGGGAGGAAAGCGGGAGTTCCGTCCTTGCGTGCAAATCGCTGAGCTTACAGCGTGCGCTCTGCTCTCTCTCTGAATCGCATTCATGGCCTCACCCTCTGACCTTCCCTGCGTCCCCCTTTCCCGTCCCTTAATGGGCAGTCCCTTGGAGTCGAGGATGGCTTGCTTCCGCACGAGCATGAGTTCCCGGGTGACTGATGAGGCCAATGTGGGACACAGAAAATAGGTGCAGGAGTCGGCCATTCGGCCCCTCGAGCCTGCACCACCATTCAATAAGGTCATGGCTGATCATTCCCTCAGTACCCCATTCCTGCTTTCTCTCCATACCCCTCGATCCCTTTATCTGTAAAGGGCCACATCTAACTCCCTTTTGAGTATATCTAACGAATTGGCCTCAGTAACTTTCTGCGGTAGAGAATTCCACAGGTTCACAATTCTCTGAGTGAAGAAGTTTCTCCTCATCTCGGTCCTAAATGGCTTACCCCTTATCCTTAGACTGTGTGACCCCCTGGTTCTGGACTTCCCCAACATCGGGAACATTCTTCCTGCATCTAACCTGTCCAGTCCCGTCAGAATTTTATATGTTTCTATGAGATCCCCTCTCATCCTTCTAAACGCCAGTGAATACAGGCCCAGTCGATCCAGTCTCTCCTCCTAAGTCGGTCTCTGTCGCGGGCGGTGTCTGGGGCAGACGGTGGTTGGAGGATCGAGTGGGTGGGGTCCTTGTGTTGCCGTGCGCTCCTTCCGCTGTTTGCGCTTGGCTTCCGCTTGCTCCCGGCAAAGAGACTCGAGGTGTTCGGCATCTTCCCGGATGCTTCTCCTCCATTTTGAGCGGTCTAAGGCCCAGGGGATTCCCAGGTGACCCAACCCTTCAGCCCCCGCCCCACCCATTCCCCCCGCGCTGTCTGGAGTACGAGTGCCCCACAGGCAACAGCTCTGCGGCCCCCCCACCCCCCCGCCCCGCTCCCTGAAGCCCACCCGCCTCTCCGTGACTTCCCTCACCTTCACAAGCCTTCACTGAGCCCACCCCTCCGTGCCCCCAACACCGGGGTTTCGGGAGCTTTTCGAACCCCAGGAATGCGTGTTGCGTTGAGAAGTCCCCGATTAAAACAGTGGCAGTTTGCAAAGGACTGGCGCTTCATTTATGTAGCGCCTTCCACGACCTCAGGGTGTCGCAAAGCGCTTTATATAGCACCACATGCCTCGTGATAAGTTATAGCACTCACAGGAACAGGAGGAGGCCATTCAGCCCCTCGAGCCTGTTACATTAGGAACAGGAGGAGGCCCATTCAGCCCCTCGAGCCTGTTACATTAGGAACAGGAGGAGGCCATTCAGCCCCTCGAGCCTGTTACATTAGGAACAGGAGGAGGCCATTCAGCCCCTCGAGCCTGTTACATTAGGAACAGGAGGAGGCCATTCAGCCCCTCGAGCCTGTTACATTAGGAACAGGAGGAGGCCGTTCAGCCCCTCGAGCCTGTTACATTAGGAACAGGAGATGGCCATTCAGCCCCTCGAGCCTGTTACACAGGAACAGGAGGAGGCCATTCAGCCCCTCGAGCCTGTTACATTAGGAACAGGAGATGGCCATTCAGCCCCTCGAGCCTGTTACATTAGGAACAGGAGATGGCCATTCAGCCCCTCGAGCCTGTTACACAGGAACAGGAGGAGGCCATTCAGCCCCTCGAGCCTGTTACATTAGGAACAGGAGGAGGCCATTCAGCCCCTCGAGCCTGTTACATTAGGAACAGGAGGAGGCCGTTCAGCCCCTCGAGCCTGTTACATTAGGAACAGGAGATGGCCATTCAGCCCCTCGAGCCTGTTACACAGGAACAGGAGGAGGCCATTCAGCCCCTCGAGCCTGTTACATTAGGAACAGGAGGAGGCCATTCAGCCCCTCGAGCCTGTTACATTAGGAACAGGAGGAGGCCGTTCAGCCCCTCGAGCCTGTTACATTAGGAACAGGAGGAGGCCATTCAGCCCCTCGAGCCTGTTACATTAGGAACAGGAGGAGGCCATTCAGCCCCTCGAGCCTGTTACATTAGGAACAGGAGGAGGCCGTTCAGCCCCTCGAGCCTGTTACATTAGGAACAGGAGGAGGCCATTCAGCCCCTCGAGCCTGTTATATTAGGAACAGGAGGAGGCCGTTCAGCCCCTCGAGCCTGTTACATTAGGAACAGGAGGCCATTCAGCCCCTCGAGTCTGTTACATTAGGAACAGGAGGAGGCCATTCAGCCGCTCGAGCCTGTTATATTAGGAACAGGAGGAGGCCATTCAGCCCCTCGAGCCTGTTACACAAGAACAGGAGGAGGCCATTCAGCCCCTCGAGCCTGTTACACAGGAACAGGAGGAGGCCATTCAGCCCCTCAAGCCTGTTACACAGGAACAGGAGGAGGCCCATTCAGCCCCTCGAGGCTGTTACATTATGAACAGGAGGAGGCCCATTCAGCCCCTTGAGCCTGTGACACAGGAACAGGAGGAGGCCCATTCAGCCCCTCGAGTCTGTTACACAGGAACAGGAGGAGGCCATTCAGCCCCTCGAGCCTGTTACATTAGGAACAGGAGGAGGCCATTCAGCCCCTCGAGGCTGTTACATTAGGAACAGAAGGAGCCCATTCAGCCCCTCGAGCCTGTTACATTAGGAACAGGAGGAGGCCATTCAGCCCCTCGAGCCTGTTACATCAGGAACAGGAGGAGGCCCATTCAGCCTCTCGAGGCTGTTACATTAGAAACAGGAGGAGGCCCATTCAGCCCCTCGAGCCTGTTACATTAGGAACAGGAGGAGCCCATTCAGCCCCTCGAGCCTGTTACACAGGAACAGGAGGCCATTCAGCCCCTCGAGCCTGTTACATTAGGAATAGGAGGAGGCCATTCAACCCCTCGAGCCTGTTACATTAGGAACAGGAGATGGCCATTCAGCCCCTCGAGCCTTACACAGGAACAGGAGATGGCCATTCAGCCCCTCGAGCCTGTTACACAGGAACAGGAGGAGCCCATTCAGCCCCTCGAGCCTGTTACATTAGGAACAGGAGGAGGCCGTTCAGCCCCTCGAGCCTGTTACATTAGGAACAGGAGGAGGCCATTCAGCCCCTCGAGCCTGTTACATTAGGAACAGGAGGAGGCCATTCAGCCCCTCGAGCCTGTTACATTAGGAACAGGAGGAGGCCATTCAGCCCCTCGAGTCTGTTATATTAGGAACAGGAGGAGGCCGTTCAGCCCCTCGAGCCTGTTACATTAGGAACAGGAGGCCATTCAGCCCCTCGAGTCTGTTACATTAGGAACAGGAGGAGGCCATTCAGCCCCTCGAGCCTGTTACACAAGAACAGGAGGAGGCCATTCAGCCCCTCGAGCCTGTTACACAGGAACAGGAGGTGGCCATTCAGCCCCTCGAGCCTGTTACACAGGAACAGGAGGAGGCCCATTCAGCCCCTCGAGGCTGTTACATTATGAACAGGAGGAGGCCCATTCAGCCCCTTGAGCCTGTGACACAGGAACAGGAGGAGGCCCATTCAGCCCCTCGAGTCTGTTACACAGGAACAGGAGGAGGCCATTCAGCCCCTCGAGCCTGTTACATTAGGAACAGGAGGAGGCCATTCAGCCCCTCGAGCCTGTTACATTAGGAACAGGAGGAGGCCCATTCAGCCTCTCGAGGCTGTTACATTAGAAACAGGAGGAGGCCCATTCAGCCCCTCGAGCCTGTTACATTAGGAACAGGAGGAGCCCATTCAGCCCCTCGAGCCTGTTACACAGGAACAGGAGGCCATTCAGCCCCTCGAGCCTGTTACATTAGGAATAGGAGGAGGCCATTCAACCCCTCGAGCCTGTTACATTAGGAACAGGAGGAGGCCGTTCAGTCCCTCGAGCATGTTACATTAGGAACAGGAGGAGGCCGTTCAGCCCCTCGAGCCTGTTACATTAGGAACAGGAGATGGCCATTCAGCCCCTCGAGCCTTACACAGGAACAGGAGATGGCCATTCAGCCCCTCGAGCCTGTTACACAGGAACAGGAGGAGCCCATTCAGCCCCTCGAGCCTGTTACATTAGGAACAGGAGGAGGCCGTTCAGCCCCTCGAGCCTGTTACATTAGGAACAGGAGGAGGCCATTCAGCCCCTCGAGCCTGTTACATTAGGAACAGGAGGAGGCCATTCAGCCCCTCGAGCCTGTTACGTTAGGAACAGGAGGAGGCCATTCAGCCCCTCGAGTCTGTTATATTAGGAACAGGAGGAGGCCGTTCAGCCCCTCGAGCCTGTTACATTAGGAACAGGAGGCCATTCAGCCCCTCGAGTCTGTTACATTAGGAACAGGAGGAGGCCATTCAGCCCCTCGAGCCTGTTACACAAGAACAGGAGGAGGCCATTCAGCCCCTCGAGCCTGTTACACAGGAACAGGAGGGGGCCATTCAGCCCCTCGAGCCTGTTACACAGGAACAGGAGGAGGCCCATTCAGCCCCTCGAGGCTGTTACATTATGAACAGGAGGAGGCCCATTCAGCCCCTTGAGCCTGTGACACAGGAACAGGAGGAGGCCCATTCAGCCCCTCGAGTCTGTTACACAGGAACAGGAGGAGGCCATTCAGCCCCTCGAGCCTGTTACATTAGGAACAGGAGGAGGCCATTCAGCCCCTCGAGGCTGTTACATTAGGAACAGGAGGGGGCCATTCAGCCCCTCGAGCCTGTTACATTAGGAACAGGAGGAGGCCATTCAGCCCCTTGAGGCTGTTACATTAGGAACAGGAGGAGGCCCATTCAGCCTCTCGAGGCTGTTACATTAGAAACAGGAGGAGGCCCATTCAGCCCCTCGAGGCTGTTACATTAGGAACAGGAGGAGCCCATTCAGCCCCTCGAGCCTGTTACACAGGAACAGGAGGAGGCCATTCAGCCCCTCGAGTCTGTTACATTAGGAACAGGAGGAGGCCATTCAGCCCCTCGAGCCTGTTACACAGGAACAGGAGGAGGCCCATTCAGCCCCTCGAGCCTGTTACACAGGAACAGGAGGCCATTCAGCCCCTCGAGCCTGTTACATTAGGAATAGGAGGAGGCCATTCAACCCCTCGAGCCTGTTACATTAGGAACAGGAGGAGGCCGTTCAGTCCCTCGAGCCTGTTACATTAGGAACAGGAGGAGGCCCATTCAGCCTCTCGAGGCTGTTACATTAGAAACAGGAGGAGGCCCATTCAGCCCCTCGAGCCTGTTACACAGGAACAGGAGGAGCCCATTCAGCCCCTCGAGCCTGTTACACAGGAACAGGAGGCCATTCAGCCCCTCGAGCCTGTTACATTAGGAATAGGAGGAGGCCATTCAACCCCTCGAGCCTGTTACATTAGGAACAGGAGGAGGCCGTTCAGTCCCTCGAGCCTGTTACATTAGGAACAGGAGGAGGCCATTCAGCCCCTCGAGCCTGTTACACAGGAACAGGAGGAGGCCATTCAGCCCCTCGAGCCTGTTACACAGGAACAGGAGGAGGCCATTCAGCCCCTCGAGCCTGTTACACAGGAACAGGAGGAGGCCCATTCAGCCCCTCGAGTCTGTTACACAGGAACAGGAGGAGGCCATTCAGCCCCTCGAGCCTGTTACATTAGGAACAGGAGGAGGCCATTCAGCCCCTTGAGGCTGTTACATTAGGAACAGGAGGAGGCCCGTTCAGCCTCTCGAGGCTGTTACATTAGAAACAGGAGGAGGCCCATTCAGCCCCTCGAGCCTGTTACATTAGGAACAGGAGGAGCCCATTCAGCCCCTCGAGCCTGTTACACAGGAACAGGAGGCCATTCAGCCTCTCGAGCCTGTTACATTAGGAACAGGAGGAGGCCATTCAGCCCCTCGAGCCTGTTACATTAGGAACAGGAGGAGGCCATTCAGCCCCTCGAACCTGTTACATTAGGAACAGGAGGAGCCCATTCAGCCCCTCGAGCCTGTTACATTAGGAACAGGAGGCGGCCCATTCACCCCTTGAGCCTGTTACATTAGGAACAGGAGGAGGCCATTCAGCCCCTCGAGCCTGTTACATTAGGAACAGGAGGAGGCCATTCAGCCCCTCGAGCCTGTTACATTAGGAACAGGAGGAGACCATTCAGCCTCTCGAGCCTGTTACATTAGGAACAGAAGGAGGCCATTCAGCCCCTCGAGCCTGTTACATTAGGAACAGGAGGAGGCCATTCAGCCCCTCGAGCCTGTTACACAGGAACAGGAGGAGGCCCATTCAGCCCCTCGAGCCTGTTACATTAGGAACAGGAGGAGGCCATTCAGCCCCTCGAGCCTGTTACATTAGGAACAGGAGGAGGCCCATTCAGCCCCTCGAGCCTGTCCCGCCAACCAATGAGATCGTGGCTGATCTGTATTTTAACTCCACCCACCCGCCTTGGTTTCGTTTTCCCTATCCAGCAAAATGCTTGTGGGTCTCAGCTTGCAACTGATTCATTGAGCTCCCAGCGACTGCTATTTGTGGGAGGGAGTTCCACAGTTCTGCCACCCTTTGTGTGAAGACATGTTCCCCAGCTTCTCTCCTGTACGGCCTGGCTCTAATGTGAAGGTGATGTCCCCCTTGTCCGAGACTCCCCTCACCAGCAGAGAAAGTGTCTCTCTATCCCCCCCCCCCGATCGACTCCTTTCAAAAACCTCAATCCAATCAGCCCCTGAACCTGCTGTATCCCAGGGAGCACAAGGCCAGTTTGTGTAATCTCTGCTCGTAACCTGACCCTTGGGGCCCCGGGTAACATCCTGGTAAACCTGCACCGCGTTCCCTCCAAGGCCGAGATAGCCTTCCGACGGTGTGGTGCCCAGAACCGCTCACCGTACGTGGTGTAACCGGGGCTTTGTACAGTTGTGGCACAACTTGCTCGCCTCCATATTCCAGCCCTCCCGTCACAAAGGCCAACGTTCCACCAGCCTTTGCTATTGAGGGAGTGCAGCGAAGGTTCACCAGACTGATTCCCGGGATGGCAGGACTGACATATGAAGAAAGACTGGATCGACTGGGCCTGTATTCACTGGAGTTCAGAAGAATGAGAGGGGATCTCATAGAAACATATAAAATTCTGACGGGACTGGACAGGTTAGATGCAGGAAGAATGTTCCCGATGTTGGGGAAGTCCAGAACCAGGGGTCACAGTCTAAGCATTTAGGGCCGAGATGAGGAGAAACTTCTTCACCCAGAGAGTGGTGAACCTGTGGAATTCCCTGCCGCAGAGAGTTGTTGGGGCCAGTTCGTTGGATATATTCAAGAGGGAGTTAGATGTGGCCCTTACGGCTAAAGGGATCAAGGGGTATGGAGAGAAAGCAGGAAAGGGGTACTGAGGGAATGATCAGCCATGATCTTATTGAATGGTGGTGCAGGCTCGAAGGGCCGAATGGCCTACTCCTGCACCTATTTTCTGTTTCTATACCTGAATCTCGACGGACTTCCGACTTTCCTACCTTCTCACCATTTAAGTAATACTCAGATTGATCCATTTTTGATCCAAAGTGCTAACCTCACACTTTCCTGCGTTAAAATTTATCTACGACAGCTGTGCCCACGTGCTTAATCCATCAAAGTCTCTTTTATGCTCCCGTTTACACTACTTACTCGACCAACAACATTTGTGTCGTCTGCAAGCTTGGATTTATGGCTCTCTATTGTGTTATCTCAGTCATCTCAGTGGGTAGCACCCTCACCTCTGAGTCAGAAGGTTGTAGGTTCAAGTCCCACTTCAGGGACTTGAGCATAAATATCTAGGCTGGCATTCCGTTGCAGTGCTGAGGGAGCACCGCACTGTCGGAGGGGCAGTACTGAGGGAGCACCGCACTGTCGGAGGGGCAGTACTGAGGGAGCGCCGCACTGTCGGAGGGGCAGTACTGAGGGAGCGCCGCACTGTCGGAGGGGCAGTACTGAGGGAGCGCCGCACTGTCGGAGGGGCAGTACTGAGGGAGCGCCGCACTGTCGGAGGGGCAGTACTGAGGGAGCGCCGCACTGTCGGAGGGGCAGTGCTGAGGGAGCACCGCACTGTCGGAGGGGCAGTACTGAGGGACGCCGCACTGTCGGAGGGGCAGTACTGAGGGACGCCGCACTGTCGGAGGGGCAGTACTGAGGGACGCCGCACTGTCGGAGGGGCAGTACTGAGGGAGTGCCGCACTGTCGGAGGGGCAGTACTGAGGGACGCCGCACTGTCGGAGGGGCAGTACTGAGGGACGCCGCACTGTCGGAGGGGCAGTACTGAGGGAGTGCCGCACTGTCGGAGGGGCAGTACTGAGGGAGCGCCGCACTATCGGAGGGGCAGTACTGAGGGAGCGCCGCACTATCGGAGGGGCAGTACTGAGGGAGCGCCGCACTGTCAGAGATGCAGTCTTTCAGATGAGATGTTAAACCGAGGCCCCGTCTGCCCTCTCGGGTGGATGTAAAAGATCCCATGGCCACTATTTTGAAGAAGAGCAGGGGAGTTCTCCCCAGTGTCCTGGGGCCAATATTTATCCTTCAACCAACATCACTAAAACAGATGATCTGGGTCATTATCACATCGCTGTGTGTGGGAGCTTGCTGTGCACAAATTGATGGCCTCGTTTTCAATATTACAACAGTGACTACACTCCAAAAAGTACTTCATTGGCTGTAAAGTGCTTTGAAACATCCAGTGGTCGTGAAAGACACTGTACGAAATACATTTAATAAATAGTGTGAAAAGTTGAGGACCGAGCACAGGTCCTTGCAGGACACAGCACAGGTCCTTACAGGACACCACTAAAGTCGTCATTCCAATTTGACTACATACCCATTCTCCCTACCGCCTGAACAATCTAACCAGGTCAATAATTTGCCTTCAATGTCTTGAGCTTTCATTTGCACTAACAATCTCTCATGTGGAACCTTATCGAATGCCTTCTGGAAGTCCCTATAAACTGCATCCGTTGGCATTCCCCTGTCCACTGCTTTCCTTACACCCTCAAAGTTCAATCACGTTCGTTAGACATGACCGACCCTATCCAAATCCACACTGGCTCTCTCTAATCAGCTCAAATTTCTACAAGTTCTCAGTCAGTCGGCCCTTAATTCCAGATTCAAATAATCTCCCCACCACAGATGTGAGACGAACAAATCTATGATTTTCCAGTTTCACTCTCTCTCACCTTTCTTAAAAAATGTTCCAATCCAAAGGGGCAATTCCTCAGTCGAGAGAGCGTGGGAAGATTATGGCTAATGCAAAGTGCTTACCTACTTCCTTCAAAACCCTGGGGAGCAAACCATCTGGCCCTGGGGACTTGTCAGTCTTTGAGTGCAGCGAAGGTTCACCAGACTGATTCCTGGGATGGGGGGATTGTCCTATGAGGAGAGATTGAGCAGACTGGGCCGATATTCTCTGGAGTTTAGAAGAATGAGAGGGGATCCCATTGAAACACACACAATTCTCACAGGGCTTGACAGGGTAGATGCAGGGAGGGTGTTTCCCCCGGGCTGGGGAGTCTAGAACCAGGGCTCACAGTCTCAGGATAAGGGCTCGGCCATTTAGGACGGAGATGAGGAGGAATTTCTTCACTCAGAGGGGGGTGAATCTTTGGAATTCTCTGCCCCAGAGGGCTGTGGAGGCTCAGTTTTCAAGGCCGAGATCGAGAGATTTTTGGATATTAAGGGAATCGAGGGATCGGGCGGGAAAGTGGAGTTGAGGTCGAAGATCAGCCGTGATCTCAATGAATGGCAGAGCAGGCTCAAGGGGCCGAATGGCCTACTCCTGCTCCTAATTCTTATGTTCTTCAGAGCATTATTTTTTTCTAATACTGTTTCCTTGCTCACGTTAACTTGAGTGAGTTCCGGTCCATGATTCATTACTGGTTTCCCTGGATTGTCAGGTTTAGGCTAAATCTGTATCGAACCGTGGTTAGACCACATGGAGCACTGCATACAGTTCTGGTCTCCATATACCTGGGTTAGACCACACTTGGAGCACTGCGTACAGTTCTGGTCTCCATATACCTGGGTTAGACCACACTTGGAGCACTGCGTACAGTTCTGGTCTCCATATACCTGGGTTAGACCACACTTGGAGCACTGCGTACAGTTCTGGTCTCCATATACCTGGGTTAGACCACACTTGGAGCACTGCGTACAGTTCTGGTCTCCATATACCTGGGTTAGACCACACTTGGAGCACTGCGTACAGTTCTGGTCTCCATATACCTGGGTTAGACCACACGGAGCACTGCATACAGTTCTGGTCTCCATATACCTGGGTTAGACCACACTTGGAGCACTGCGTACAGTTCTGGTCTCCATATACCTGGGTTAGACCACACTTGGAGCACTGTGCACAGTTCTGGTCTCCATATACCTGGGTTAGACCACACTTGGAGCACTGCGTACAGTTCTGGTCTCCATATACCTGGGTTAGACCACACTTGGAGCACTGCGTACAGTTCTGGTCTCCATATACCTTGGTTAGACCACACTTGGAGCACTGCGTACAGTTCTGGTCGCCATATTATAAAAAGGATATAGAGGCACTGGAGAGGGTGCAGAGAAGATTCTCCATGAGGCCGCAGGTTGTTGCCCCGCAGACGGTGAGGAGGATCACTCTTCGTTTGGCAGCGGTCACACTCCCTTCCAGCTCGTTGGCCACGAAGTATTGGTCGAGTCGCTCCACGAAGGCCTCCCAATCATCCCCTTCTGAGAATTTCTCCAGGATACCAACAGTTCTCAGCATTTTCGCGCGGTTGTTCGTTACCTCGTCGCCAGTTGTTACGTTCATAATAAAGTAATGTAACTGAGTACTGTAGGCGTGAGTAAGTGTGACCTTAGCTCCTTTATTCTAACTCCAGAGTGTTGGTACAGCATGGGAGGCCTGCTTATATGCTGGGATCCCTTGGGACTCCAACAGGTACGCCCTCTGGTGGCAGTATAATACTCATTACATAGGGTTGCATACATAACAAGGATGATACCAGAAATGCGAGGGTATATATATCAGGAAAGGATGAACAGGCTGGGTCTCTTTTCTCTTGAAAAAAGAGAAAAGGCTGAGGGGTGACCTAATAGAGGTATTTAAAATGATGAAAAGTTTTGATAGAGTGGATACAGAGAGAATGTTTCCACTTGTGGGGAAGAGCATAACTAGAGGCCATCAACATAAGATAGTCACCAAGAAATCCAATGGGGAATTCAGAAGAAACTTCTTTACCCAGAGAGCGGTGAGAATGTGGAACTCGCTGCCACAGGGAGTGGTTGAAGTGAATAGTATCGATGCAGAGAGGATGTTCCCACTGATGGGGGAGACTAGAACCAGGGGGCATGATCTTAGAATAAGGGGCCGCCCATTTAAAACTGAGATGAGGAGAAATTTCTTCTCTCAGAGGGTTGTAAATCTGTGGAATTCGCTGCCTCAGAGAGCTGTGGAGGCCGGGTCACTGAATAAATTTAAGACAGAGGTAGACAGTTTCTTAACCGATAAGGGGATAAGGGGGCGGGCAGGGAAGTGGAGCTGAGTCCATGATCGGGTCAGCCATGATCGTATTAAATGGCGGAGCAGGCTCGAGGGGCCGAATGGCCGACTCCTGCTCCTATTTCTTGTGTCCTTATGCATTTAAAGGGAGGCTGGAAAATATGAGGGAGAAGGGAATAGAGGGTTATGCTGATAGATGAGGATAGACGGAAGGAGGCTCGAGTGGAGCAGAAACGCCGGCATGGACTGGTTGGGCCCGATGGCCTGTTTCTGGGCTGTATATCCACTATAATCCGATGTGAGTTACCCTCTTCCTCCTGTGAAGACTGACACAAAGTCATTAGGCAACAAGTCTGCCATTTCCTCATTTTCATTTTGCAACACCCTCAACCGCTGTTAAAGGGACCACGTTATATTCTGCCAATACAACTGTTAAAATCCTTCTCGTGTCAATGGTGATATCCTTCGCAAGTTTCTTCTCGGGTTCCCTGTCTGCAGTGGCTCGGGCCTATTTCTGATCTGGCTCTGCCGTTCTTTATGTCCCTCCCAGACAATGATCCCTCCAGTTTGTTTTTGCCATGTGTGTGTGTGTGTGTGTGCCTGGTCCCTCTAAGTGGCTGCATGGCCCAATCACATTTAGAATCACAGAAATTTACCGCACGGAAGGAGGCCATTTCGGCCCATCGTGTCCGCTCCGGCCGACCAAGAGCTACCCGGCCTAATCCCACTTTCCCAGCTCTGGGTCCGTAGCCCTGTAGGTTACGGCACTTCAGGTGCACATCCAGGTGCTGTTTAAATGTGGTGAGGGTTTCTGCCTCTACCACCCTTTCAGGCCGTGAGTTCCACCCCAGACCCCCACCACCCTCTGGGTGAAGACATTTCCCTCAAATCCCCTCTAAACCTCCCCCCAATTACTTTAAATCTATGCCCCCTGGTTGTTGACCCCTCTGCCAAGGGAAACAGGTCCGTCCTATCCACTCTATCCAGGCCCCTCATCATTTTATACACCTCAATCAGGTCTCATAGAAATATAGAAAATAGGTGCAGGAGCAGGCCATTCGGCCCTTCGAGCCTGCACCACCATTCAATATGATCATGGCTGATCATTCACCTCAGTACCCCTTTCCTGCTTTCTCTCCATACCCCTTGATCCCTTTAGCCGTAAGGGCCACATCTAACTCCCTCTTGAATATATCCAATGAACTGGCTTCAACAACTTTCTGTGGTAGAGAATTCCACAGGGTAACAACTCTCTGAGTGAAGAAGTTCTTCCTCATCTCAGTCCTACATGGCTTACCCCTTATCCTTAGACTGTGTCCCCTGGTTCTGGACTTCCCCAACATCGGGAACATTCTTCCTGCATCTAACCTGTCCAGTCCCGTCAGAATCTTATACGTTTCTATGAGAGCCCCTCTCAGCCTTCTAAACTCCAGTTTCTCCCCTCAGCCTCCTCTGTTCCAAAGAAAACAACCACAGCCTATCCAATTTTTCCTCATCGTTAAAATTATCCAGTCCTGGCAACATCCTGGTAAATCTCCTCTGTACCCTCTCCAGTGCAACATTCTGGTAAATCTCCTCTGTACCCTCTCCAGTGCAACATCCTGGTAAATCTCCTCTGTACCCTCTCCAGTGCAACATCCTGGTAAATCTCCTCTGTACCCTCTCCAGTGCAACATCCTGGTAAATCTCCTCTGTACCCTCTCCAGTGCAACATCCTGGTAAGTCTCCTCTGTACCCTCTCCAGTGCAACATCCTGGTAAATCTCCTCTGTACCCTCTCCAGTGCAACATCCTGGTAAATCTCCTCTGTACCCTCTCCAGTGCAACATCCTGGTAAGTCTCCTCTGTACCCTCTCCAGTGCAACATCCTGGTAAATCTCCTCTGTACCCTCTCCAGTGCAATCACATCCTTCCTGTAATGTGGTGACCAGAACTGCACGCAGTACTCCAGCTGTGCCGAACCAGTGTTTTATGCAGTTCAAGCATAACCTCCCTGCTCTTGTATTCCCTGCCTCGAATAATAAAGGCAAGTATCCCGAATGCCTTCTTAACCTCCTGTAAAGGCCTGCGACCTTTAACATCCTTGTAAATTTGCGGGTTGGCATGGTTTTTTCGGTTCTTGACGAGCTCCAGACCGTTGTGCGGTCGAGAGGTAGCTCAGCTCACCGTGAAACATCGTCCTGTGTCCCCCAGCTCTACACCACTCTTTGCACGTTTACATGCTGGTGCCTTCAGTTTTATGCTCTCTCTCACCTCCGCTGTCGACCATGGCTGTTTTATTGGGTAAGTAGGGTAGACACTGGCTCTGTATTCAGCTCAATTCTTCCTTGTCAGCTTCAGTGGCTCAGTGGGCAGCACCCTGGCCTCTGAGTCAGAAGATCATGGGTTCAAGTCCTACTCCAGGGACTCGAGCACAAAAATCTAGGCTGACACTCCCAGTGCAGTACTGAGGGAGCGCCGCACTGTCGGAGGGGCAGGACTGAGGGAGTGCCGCACTGTCGGAGGGGCAGGACTGAGGGAGTGCCGCACTGTCGGAGGGGCAGTACTGAGGGAGCGCCACACTGTCGGAGGGGCAGTACTGAGGGAGTGCCGCACTGTCGCAGGGGCAGTACTGAGGGAGCGCCGCACTGTCGGAGGGGCAGTACTGAGGGAGCGCCGCACTGTCGGAGGGGCAGTACTGAGGGAGTGCCGCACTGTCGCAGGGGCAGTACTGAGGGAGCGCCGCACTGTCGGAGGGGCAGTACTGAGGGAGCGCCGCACTGTCTCGGAGGGGCAGTACTGAGGGAGCGCTGCACTGTCGGAGGGGCAGTACTGAGGGAGCGCCGCACTGTCGGAGGGGCGGTACTGAGGGAGCGCCGCACTGTCGGAGGGGCAGTACTGAGGGAGTGCCGCACTGTCGCAGGGGCAGTACTGAGGGAGCGCCGCACTGTCTCGGAGGGGCAGTACTAAGGGAGCTCCGCAGTGTTGGAGGGGCGGTACTGAGGGAGTGCCGTACTGCGTTGTCGGAGGGGCAGTACTGAGGGAGCGCCGCACTGTCGGAGGTGCAGTACCGAGGGAGCACTGCACTGTCGGATGGGCGGTACTGAGGGAGCGCCAGACTATCGGAGTGGCAGTACTAAGGGAGCGCTGCACTGTCGGAGAGGCAGTACTGAGGGAGCCCCGCACTGTCAGAGGGGCAGTACTGAAGGAGCCCCGCACTGTCGGAGGGGTAGTACTGAGGGAGAGCCGCACTGCCGGAGGGGCAGTACTGAGGGAGAGCTGCACTGCCGGAGGGGCAGTACTGAGGGAGCGCTGTACTGCGCTGTCGGAGGGGCAGTACTGAGGGAGCGCCGTACTGTCCGAGGGGAGGTACTGAGGAAGCGCCGCACTGTCGGAGGGGCACTGGAGCAGGCTCAAAGTTGCAACATTCTGACTCAGAGGCGAGCATGCTACCAACTGGAAAACGAAAGGGCATAAAACGGTAATGGATGTTGCCATACGGGCCTCCCCGAGAGCAGCAGTGGTGTGACATGGAGAGATTAGAGAGGCTAGTAGCAAAAGCTGAGTTGATTTTAAGTGGAGCCTTTAAATTTCCTGTCGGTGGGCAAGGCAGAGTGGCTCCAGTAGGAAAGGTCGTGAGATTCTTGAATACGTTCAGGATAGTTTTGTCGGACAATGTATTCCAGAATCAACAAAAGAGCAGGCCAGACTAGATTCAGAGATGAGTCATGAGCCAGACTCGTTAATCATCCATCGGGAAGGGAACATTTATCTAACAGTGGTCACAACGTGATCGACTTCAGTGCTGGGTTTGGAATGGAGAAATTTAACACAGTTACTGAGATTGTCGTTTGTGGTGTGGTGAACTTTAACGGGATGAGACAGAGAGACCGATGTCAGCAATCTGCTCAAAATCGGATCAAACTTCAGATAAAAGACTTGCATTTATACAGCGCTTTACACGGCCACCGCACGTCCCAAAGCACTTTACAGCCAATGAAGTACTATCGGAGTGCGCTCACTGTTGTAATGTGGGAAACACCAATTTGCGCACAGCAAGCTCCCACACACAGCGATGTGATAATGACCCAGATCATCTGTTTTAGTGATGTTGGTCAAGGGATAAATATTGGCCCCAGGACACCGGGGAGAACTCCCCCTGCTCTTCTTCCAATAGTGGCCCCGGGATCTTTTACATCCACCCGAGAGGGCAGACGGGGCCTCGGTTTAACGTCTCATCCGAAAGACGGCCCCTCCGACAGTGCGGCACTCCCTCAGTACTGCCCCTCCGACAGTGCGGCGCTCGCTCAGTACTGCCCCTCCGACAGTGCGGCACTCCCTCAGTACTGCCCCTCCGACAGTGCGGCACTCCCTCAGTACCGCCCCTCCAACAGTGCGGCGCTCCATCAGTACCGCCCCTCCGACAGCGCAGTGCTCCCTCAGTACTGCCCCTCCGACAGTGCGGCGCTCCCTCAGTACTGCCCCTCCGACAGTGCGGCACTCCCTCAGTACCGCTCCTCCGACAGCGCGGTGCTCCCTCAGTACTGCCCCTCCGACAGTGCGGCGCTCCCTCAGTACTGCCCCTCCGACAGTGCGGCGCTCCCTCAGTACTGCCCCTCCGACAGTGCGGCACTCCCTCAGTACTGCCCCTCCGACAGTGCGGCGCTCCCTCAGTACCGCCCCTCCGACAGTGCGGCGCTCCCTCAGTACCGCCTCTCCGACAGTGCGGCGCTCCCTCTGTACTGCCCCTCCGACAGTGCGGAGACCCTCTGCAGGATGAGGGACTGCAGTTACGTGTAGAGACTGGAGAAGCTGGGGTTGTTCTCTTTAGCGCAGAGAAATGGGTATGTGTGCACAAATCATTGGAGGTGGCAGGGCAGGTTGAGAAAGCGATTAAAAAAGCTTACGGGATCCTGGGCTTCATAACTAGAGGCGTAGAGCACAAGTGTGGAAATTATGATGAACCTGAATAAAACACTGGTTCGGCCCCAACTGGAGTATTGTGTCCAATTCTAGGCACCGCACTTTAGGGAGGATGTGAAGGCCTTAGCGAGGGTACAGAGGAGATAGACCAGAATGGTTCCAGGGATGAGGGACTTCAGTTACGTGGAGAGACTGGAGAAGCCGGGGTTGTTCTCCTTGGAGCAGAGAAGGTTGAGAGGAGATTTGATCGAGGTGTTCAAAATTATGAGGGGTCTGGACAGAGTAGAGAGAGAGAGAGACTGTTCCCATTGGTGGGAGGGTCGGGAACCAGAGGACACAGATTTAAGGCGATTGACAGAAGAACTAAAGGCGACATAAGGGAAAGGGTTTTTACGCAGCGAGTGGTTAGGATCTGGAATGCGCTGCCTGAGAGGGTGGGGGAGGCAGACTCAATCCTAGCTTTCAAACGGGAGTTAGATAAGTGCCTGAAGGAAAAACATTTTGCAGGGTCCCGGGGAAAGGGCGGGGGAGTGAGACTGGCTGAGGTGCTCCTGCAGAGAGCCGGCACGGTCTGAATATCCTCCTGTGCTGTAACTGTGCTATGATACTACTCCAGGCCGCCATCACTGGCCTAATCCCTCCTCGGATAGATAACAAGAAAATCAGTCTGGGTTCTCCGAGCCCAGGAAAAGACTGTGTGGGTGGGAGTTGGGCCGTGATGTCTTGCACAGTCAGATAGCTGGCAAACAGTCACAACATGGGGCTCCCGGGTGAGGTATAGAAGGCAAATCCGCGGTAATGTAACAACAACCACTGTGCATTTATAGAGCGCCTTTAACGTAGTAAAACGTCCCGAGGTGCTTCACAGGAGGGCTATAAGACAAAACAGATAAATTTGACACCGAGCCGCATAAGGAGATGACCAAAGGAGGCCGGTGTTAAAGGAGCGTCTTAAAGGAGGAGAGAGAGGCGGAGAGGTTTAGGGAGGGAGTTCCAGAGCTTGGGGCCCAGGCAGCTGAAGGCACGGCCACCGATGGTGGAGCGATTATAATCAGGGATGCTCAAGAGAGTAGAATTAGAGGAGTGCAGAGATCTCGGGGGGTTGTGGGGCTGGAGGAGGTTACAGAGATAGGGAGGGGTGTGGGGGCTCGAGGAGTTTACAGAGATAGGAAGGGGTGTAGGGGTTGGAGGAGGTTACAGAGATAGGGAGAATGTAGGGTTGGAGGAGATTACAGAGATAGGGAGGGGTGTAGGGCTGGAGGAGGTTACAGAGATAGGGAGGGATGTAGGAGTTGGAGGAGGTTACAGAGATAGGGAGGGGTGTAGGGGCTGGAGGAGATTACAGAGCTAGGGAGGGGTGTGGGGTTGGAGGGGGTTACAGAGATAGGGAGGGGTGTAGGGGCTGGAGGAGGTTACAGAGCTAGGGAGGGGTGTAGGGGCTGGAGGGGGTTCCAGAGATAGGGAGGGGCGAGGCCCATGGAGGGATTTGTAAACAAGGATGAGAATTTTGAAATTAGGCGTTGCTTAACCGGGAGCCAATGTAGGTCAGCGAGCACAGGGGGTGATGGGTGAGTGGGACTGGGTGCGAGTTAGGACACGGGGCAGTGAGCACAGGGGGTGATGGGTGAGTGGGACTGGGTGCGAGTTAGGACACGGGGGCAGTGAGCACAGGGGGTGATGGGTGAGTGGGACTGGGTGCGAGTTAGGACACGGGGGCAGTGAGCACAGGGGGTGATGGGTGAGTGGGACTGGGTGCGAGTTAGGACACGGGGCAGTGAGCACAGGGGGTGATGGGTGAGTGGGACTGGGTGCGAGTTAGGACACGGGGCAGTGAGCACAGGGGGTGATGGGTGAGCGGGACTCGGTGCAAGTTAGGACACGGGGCACAGAGGGTGATGGGTGAGTGGGACTGGGTGCGAGTTTGGACACGGGGCAGCGAGCACAGGGGGTGATGGTTGAGCGGGACTGGGTGCGAGTTAGGACACGGGGCAGTGAGCACAGGGGGTGATGGGTGAGCGGGACTGGGTGCGAGTTAGGACACGGGGCAGTGAGCACAGGGGGTGATGGGTGAGTGGGACTGGGTGCGAGTTAGGATACGGGGCAGTGAGCACAGGGGGTGATGGGTGAGTGGGACTGGGTGCGAGTTAGGACACGGGGCAGTGAGCACAGGGGGTGATGGGTGAGTGGGACTGGGTGCGAGTTAGGATACGGGGCAGTGAGCACAGGGGGTGATGGGTGAGTGGGACTGGGTGCGAGTTAGGACACGGGGCAGTGAGCACAAGGGGTGATGGGTGAGTGGGACTGGGTGCGAGTTAGGACACGGGGACAGCCGAGTTTTGGATCACCTCTAGTTTACGTCGGGTAGAATGTGGGAGGCCGGCCAGGAGTGCGTTGGAATGGTCAAGTCTGGAGGGGAGAGAGGCAGGGGTGAGGGCTTCAGCAGCGGATGAGCTGAGGCAGGGGGCGGAGACGGGCGATGTTACGGAGGGGGAAACAGGCGGCTTTAGTTATGCTGCGGGATATGTGGCCGGAAGCTCATCTCGGGGTCTGATCTGACCCCCAGGTTGCGAACAGTCTGGTTCAAGCCTCAGACAGGAGTTGGGGAGAGGGCTGGAGTCGGGGGTGGGGCTGGGGAACGCAGTTTGTGGCGGGGACCGAAAACAACGGCTTCGGTCTTCCCGATATTCAACCGGAGAAAATTTCTGCCGATCCAGCACTGGATGTGGGACACGCAGTCTGACAATTCAGAGAGCGTGGAAAACGTAGTAAAAGGTCCCGGGGTGCTTCACAGGAGCATAAATCAGACACACTCTGACCCCGCGCCACATACGGAGATATTGGGACTGGCGACCAAAAGCTGGGTCAGAGAGCTCAGATTTATGGAGCGTCTTCAAGGAGGAGAGAGAGGTTTAGGGAGGGAGTTCCAGAGCTTGGGGCCCAGGCAGCTGAAAGCACGGCCACCGATGGTGGAGCGATGGGAATCTTGAAAAGTCATTACCTTCAGCAGTGGGGAGGCGAGGCAAGGGATTAGGAGAGGGGCGGGGGTGTTGGGGAGGGAGGGGCAAGAATGATTTTGTACAAATTCAGACACTTATCCCTGCCTGATCTGGTGGCCAGGCTGCCACTCACAGCTCGGAGTCTCTTTTAAAGTTTAATTAGGAGGGTTGAAGAGTTCAGCGACGACAATGGAAGGGATGCAATAACCTTGCTGGGTGGCCCCCGGTGTATCTAAGGCAAGCCGGGGCCTTGTTTGCTCATCGGCCCATGCTGGGGAGGAGTTAATGAGGTTTGAAAAGACTTACAAGGGAACCTGTCAAAAGAGAGGAGAGCCTTGAGGGAGAAAATAGCAATGATCTGAATTCCAGCCTTTCCACTGATTGCTGGCGACATCCGAGTTACTGTGACTCCAGAGTGGAGACGTTAATGGTCCAATCACAGAGCGACTGAATTATTCCATTGATTTAATATTATCAGGAAGCAAGCAAGTTATTGCTAAACCCTTTATAAACCCCTGGTTAGGCTCCAGCCGGAGAATTGTGTCCAATTCTGGGCACCGTACTTTCGGGAGGATGTGAAGGCCCTGGAGAGGGTCCAGGGGGAGAGTGACCAGAACGGTCCCGGGGGGGATGAGGGACTTCAGTGAGGTGGGGAGACTGGAGAAGCCGGGGTTGTTCCCCGTGGAGCAGAGAAGGTTAAGGGGGAGATTTGATCGAGGTGTTCACAATCACGGTGGGGGCGGTTCTGACGGAGTAAATCAGGAGGGACTGTTCCCGGGGGGGCAGGAGGGCCGGTAACCAGAGGGACACGGATTGACGATAATCGGCGATGGAACCAGAGGGGGACATCAATGATCGCTGCGTCATCAGACTGGGCCCCAAACTCTTGACTTTCAGTCCAAGGGAGCATGCAAAGTTTTCTCAAACAATCCTTGCAAGGACTCTTCAAGGTCAGCCATGCCGAGCTTTGCAGCAGCCAATTTGCGCACAGCAAGCTCCCACACACAGCGATGTGATAATGACCCAGATCATCTGTTTTAGTGATGTTGGTCGAGGGATAAATATTGGCCCCAGGACACCGGGGAGAACTCCCCCTGCTCTTCTTCCAATAGTGGCCCCGGGATCTTTTACATCCACCCGAGAGGGCAGACGGGGCCTCGGTTTAACGTCTCATCCGAAAGACGGCACCTCCGACTGTGTGGGGCTCCCTCAGTACTGCCCCTCCGACAGTGCGGCACTCCCTCATTACTGCCCCTCCGACAGTGCGGCGCTCCCTCAGTACTGCCCCTCCGACAGTACGGCACTCCCTCAGTGCTGCCCCTCCGACAGTGCGGCGCTCCCTCAGTACTGCCCCTCCGACAGTGCGGCGCTCCCTCACTACTGCCCCTCCCACAATGCAACGCTCCCTCACTACTGCCCCTCTGACAGTGTGACGCTCCCTCAGTACTGCCCCTCCAACAGCGCAGTACGGCGCTCCCTCAGTACTGCCCCTCCAACAGCGCAGTACGGCGCTCCCTCAGTACTGCCCCTCGACAGTGCGGCGCTCCCTCAGTACTGCCCCTCCGACAGTGCGGGGCTCCCTCAGTACTGCCCCTCCGACAGTACGGCACTCCCTCACTACTGCCCCTCCGACAGTGCAACGCTCCCTCACTACTGCTCCTCTGACGGTGTGGTGCTCCCTCAGTACTGCCCCTCCGACAGTGCAACGCTCCCTCACTACTGCCCCTCCGACAGTGCGGCGTACTGCCCCTCCGACAGTGCGGCGCTCCCTCAGTACTGCCCCTCTGACAGTGTGATGCTCCCTCAGTACTGCCCCTCCAACAGCGCAGTACGGCGCTCCCTCAGTACTGCCCCTCCAACAGCGCAGTATGGCACTCCCTCAGTACTGCCCCTCCGACAGTGCGGCGCTCCCTCAGTACTGCCCCTCCGACAGTGCGGCACTCCCTCAGTACTGCCCCTCCGACCGTGCGGCGCTCCCTCAGTACTGCACTGTGGAGTGTCAGCGTAGAATTACGTGCTCTCGCCCCTTGAAACACAAGCTGTTGTGAGCCCGTCTTGAAGCCCCTTTTAGCCGCTAACAAGCGTAACGGGTCTAATTAGCTTGCATTTCGTCATCGAACATTATAGCTAAATGTGTGCTGTTAATCTCTCTCTCTCTCTCTCTGTGTTAGATATATCATTCCATGAACAGCATGCACCCGGGGAACAGCCTGAACTACATGTGCAACCAGCGAGGAGCAGGAGCCATGAACGTGCCTTATTTAAATCCGGGAATGGGGCACCCCGGGCTGTCGGCCATCGGGGGCAGCACGGGAGCTGTGAACAGTCTGGCGTCGGAGGTAGCGGGGATGGGTCAGTTGGGGACCCCGGGGGCTCAGATCACTCCTTACTGCGGCCTGGGAGCGGCCGTCGGCCCTGGGTACGGGCCAGGCGAGGCGGAGGACGTCAAGACCCTCCGGCGCAACTACACGCACGCCAAGCCCCCCTACTCCTACATCTCGCTCATCACCATGGCCATCCAACAGTCCGCCCACAAGATGTTGACCCTGAACGAGATCTACCAGTGGATCATGGACTTCTTCCCCTATTACCGCCAGAACCAGCAGCGCTGGCAGAACTCCATCCGCCACTCCCTCTCCTTCAATGACTGCTTCATCAAGATGCCCCGCTCGCCGGAGAAGCCCGGCAAGGGCTCCTACTGGGCCCTGCACCCGGACTCGGGCAACATGTTCGAGAACGGCTGCTACCTGCGCAGGCAGAAGCGCTTCAAGTGCGACAGGAAGGCCGGTCCCGGCGAGGGGCGCAAGGGGGCGCCGGAGGCCAGCCCCGGGTGCAGGGAGGGGTCACCGGCTGGCGGGGCCGAGACTGACTCCTCGGCCGGCTCCCCCGCCTCGGAGTGCGGGGGCCGGGGCCGGCCCTGCTACTCGCCGGCGGGCAACCCCGGGCTGGCGGAAGGGGGCAGCCCGCCGGGCGGCATGCCCGTCTGCCTGCCGCCGCACTGCCAGCCGGCTCCGCCTCTGCCGGCCTCCTTCCTCTCCCAGCTGGCCTCCGACGCCTACCTCAAGCCCGAGCCCCACGCCCCCCTCAGCCACCCCTTCTCCATCACCAACCTCATGGCGTCGGAGCAGCCTCAGCCTCAGACGCAGCAGCACAGCGGCGGCAGGGTGGAGCTGAAGCCCTATGAGCAGCTCTTCCCCTATCCCGCCTATGGACCCGCAATGGCCGGCGACCTGGCCCTGAGCTCCCTCTTCCCCAAGGCCGCCCTCGAGCTGCCGCCCATTCCCGCCGACCCGTCCTGCTACCAGTCGCTCTGCTCCCGCCCAGTTCTCAGCTCCATCTAGGAACCTGGACCCTTGCGTTGTGCATACAAACAAAACTGGACTGCAGCCCCGCCTTGTACATGTTTTGTAGATAACCTGCTTGTTTTGTCGAATCGATACTAATCCTCCGCGAATTGAATCAAAAGGGACGATGCGCGAGAGAGGGGAAAGGACTTTCAACGCGCCCAGCTCGTACTCTGACCACTTGTCTCCAGGCCATCGCCGCCACTTATCGGTACAGGCGGAGGTCGTTCAGCCCCTCGAGCCTGTTATAGGCACAGGAGGTTGTTCAGCCCCTCGAGCCTGTTATAGGCACAGGAGGAGGCCGTTCAGCCCCTCGAGCTTGTTATAGGAACAGGAGGAGGCCATTCAGCCCCTCGAGCTTGTTATAGGAACAGGAGGAGGCCATTCAGCCCCTCGAGCCTATTACATTAGGAACAGGAGGAGGCCATTCAGCCCCTCGAGCTTGTTATAGGAACAGGAGGAGGCCGTTCAGCCCCTCGAGCTTGTTATAGGAACAGGAGGAGGCCATTCAGCCCCTCGAGCCTGTTATAGGAACAGGAGGAGGCCGTTCAGCCCCTCGAGCTTGTTATAGGCACAGAAGGTCGTTCAGCCCCTCGAGCCTGTTATAGGAACAGGAGGTCGTTCAGCCCCTCGAGCTTGTTATAGGAACAGGAGGTCGTTCAGCCCCTCGAGCCTGTTATAGGAACAGGAGGAGGCCATTCAGCCCCTCGAGCCTATTACATTAGGAACAGGAGGAGGCCATTCAGCCCCTTGAGCCTATTAGATTAGGAACAGGAGGAGGCCATTCAGCCCCTTGAGCCTATTAGATTAGGAACAGGAGGAGGCCATTCAGCCCTCGAGCTTGTTATAGCAACAGGAGGAGGCCATTCAGTCCCTCGAGCTTGTTACACAGGAACAGGAGGAGGCCATTCAGCCCCTCGAGCTTGTTACACAGGAACAGGAGGAGGCCATTCAGCCCCTCGAGCTTGTTACACAGGAACAGGAGGAGGCCATTCAGCCCCTCGAGCTTGTTACACAGGAACAGGAGGAGGCCATTCAGTCCCTCGAGCCTGTTACATTAGGAACAGGAGGAGGCCATTCAGCCCCTTGAGCCTATTACATTAGGAACAGGAGGAGGCCATTCAGCCCTCGAGCCTGTTACACAGGAACAGGAGGAGGCCATTCAGCCCCTCGAGCTTGTTACACAGGAACAGGAGGAGGCCATTCAGCCCCTCGAGCCTGTTACACAGGAACAGGAGGAGGCCGTTCAGCCCCTCGAGCCTGTTACATTATGAACAGGAGGAGGTCACAGTTCTGCCACCCTTTGTGTGAAGACATGTTCCCCAGCTTCTCTCCTGTACGGCCTGGCTCTAATTTGAAGGTGATGTCCCCCTTGTCCGAGACTCCCCTCACCAGCAGAGAAAGTGTCTCTCTATCCCCCCCCCCGATCGACTCCTTTCAAAAACCTCAATCCAATCAGCCCCTTAACCTGCTGTATCCCAGGGAGCACAAGGCCAGTTTGTGTAATCTCTGCTCGTAACCTGACCCTTGGGGCCCCGGGTAACATCCTGGTAAACCTGCACCGCGTTCCCTCCAAGGCCGAGATAGCCTTCCGACGGTGTGGTGCCCAGAACCTCTCACCGTATGTGGTGTAACCGGGGCTTTGTACAGTTGTGGCACAACTTGCTCGCCTTTGGACACTGGGATATCCCTCCATGGCTCAGAGAGCTTACTCGGTGAGATAATACACGGAGGGGGAATGTTCTATCACTGAGTTTGTTGAGGGTAAGGCAGTGTTTGCAGGCCTTGATTAAAATGCAACATCCCCACCGACACCTGGGAGTCCCTGGCCAAAGACCAGTCCACCCCTAAGTGGAGGAAGTGCATCCGGGAGGGCGCTGAGCACCTCGAGTCTCGTCGCCGAGAGCGTGCAGAAACCAAGCGCAGGCAGCGGAAGGAGCGTGCGGCAAACCTGTCCCACCCTCCCCTTCCCTCAACCACTGTCTGTCCCACCTGTGACAGGGACTGTGGTCCTCGTATTGGACTGTTCAGCCACCTAAGTACTCATTTTTAGAAACATAGATACATAGAAAATAGGAGCAGGAATCGGCCATTCAGCCCCTCGAGCCCGCTCCGCCATTCAATACGGTCATGGCTGATCCGATCATGGACTCACCCGTTCCCATAACCCCTTATTCCCTTATCGGTTAAGAAACTGTCTATCTCTGTCTTAAATATATTCAATGACCCAGCCTCCACAGCTCTCTGAGGCAGTGTATTCCACAGATTTACAACCCTCTGAGAGAAGAAATTCCTCCTCATCTCAGTTTTAAATGGGCGGCCCCTTATTCTAAGACCATGCCCCCTAGTTCTAGTCTCCCCCATCAGTGGAAACATCCTCTCTGCATCCACCTTGTCGAGCCCCCTCATAATCTGATACGTTTCGATAAGATCACCTCTCATTCTTCTGAATTCCAATGAGTAGAGGCCCAACCTCCTCAATCTTTCCTCATAAGTCAACCCCCTCATCTCCGGAATCAACCGAGTGAACCTTCTCTGAACTGCCTCCAAAGCAAGTTATATCCTTTCGTAAATACGGAGACCAAAACTGCACGCAGTACTCCAGGTGTGGCCTCACCAATACCCTGTATAACTGGAGCAAGACTTCCCTGCTTTTATACTCCATCCCCTTTGCAATAAAGGCCAAGATACCATTGGCCTTCCTGATCACTTGCTGTACCTGCATACTATCCTTTTGTGTTTCATGCACCAGTACCCCCAGGTCCTGCTGTACTGCACTTTGCAATCTTTCTCCATTTAAATAATAACTTGCTCTTTGATATTTTCTGCCCATCACGGATTGAGTCAACCCATCACTGGCCCTTCCTTTTACGGGGTTGAAGGAGCCTATAATACCGACAGCACTGCAGGGACCGTTGCTCGCGCTCTGCCGCTAACGCCCCTCTCACTGACTTTAGCGCTCCAAGGGAAGTGGTTAGTGCGTGGTTTATCCCTCTGCGTCCCTCCTTGCAGCGTGACAGCGGAAGTTCCCGGGAGCAGAAAATCCTTTTCGCCCGGGCTATACGTTTTGCGCTCCCCTCGAAAGTTATCAGCCTGATCGAGACGCGATTTCAAACCCTATGTTTCTGCTCTCCCCCACAAACCACAATCCAACTGTTACTGAAATGGTTCCCAGGTTTTTTTTTCCCTCCGCTACTCTAGCCCCGCTCTACGTGTCATAAGAATCAGGAGCAGGAGTCGGCCATTCGGCCCCTCGAGCCTGCTCCGCCATCCAATGAGATCGCGGCTGACCTTCGACCTCAATTCCACTTTCCCGCCCGATCCCTCGATTCCCTTAATATACAAAAATCTCCTGATCTCAGCCTTGAAGACTGAGCCTCCACAGTCCTCGGTCTCCCATGTCGCTCGCCTAATGCCTTGCTGATGTCAGTCTTAAGTTCCAGTGACCTCTGTCCGAGTGTGGGTGTGCGGGCCTACGTCAATGACAGAGGGAGGTCAGGGTCAGCTTTGGCCGCGACAGCCTTCACAGTTGAATAGGCTGCCGACGCTCACTCTCTGGGATCCTGCACAAGGAATGGCCAAGAGGGGAGAGGCGATGGAGGGTAAACGGCTCCCACTGAACTTCTAACCCAGCAAGAGTGGACGCCTTCAGGAGAGAGAGAGAGAGAGACAGAGAGAGAGAGAGACAGAGAGAGAGAGAGAGTGACAGAGAGAGAGAGAGAGAGACAGAGAGAGAGAGAGAGAGAGACAGAGAGAGAGAGAGAGAAAGAGACAGAGAGAGAGAAAGACAGAGACAGGGAAAGACCGAGAGAAAGACAGAGAGAGAGAGACAGAGAGGGAGAGAGAGAGAGAGAGAGGACAGAGAGAGAGGGAGAGAGAGAGCGAGAGAGAGACAGAGAGACAGACAGACAGAGAGAGAGAGAGAGAGAGAGACAGACAGACAGAGAGGGAGAGAGCGAGAGAGACAGAGAGAGAGAGAGACAGAGAGAGAGAGACAGACAGAGAGGGAGACAGAGAGAGAGACAGAGAGAGAGACAGACAGACAGAGAGAGAGACAGAGAGAGAGAGAGAGAGAAGGGGGGAGGAAACTCGATAGCAAACATAAATGAGTGAGGGATTGAAACGGGTTCTCAATGCCAATAAGCTGGCACGGAGCACGGCCAGTATTGGGCTTCAACAACAACAACCTGTATTTATATAGCGCCTTTAACGTAGTGACACGTCCCAAGGCGCTTCACAGGAGGGTTATGAGACAAAAAATTTGACACCGATCCGCATAATTCGAAATTAGGGCAGGTGACCAAAAGCTGGGTCAGCGAGGTCAGTTTTAAGGAGCGACTTGAAGGAGGAGAGAGAGGCGGAGAGGTTTAGGGAGGGAGTTCCAGAGCTTGGGGCCCAGGCAGCTGAAGGCACGGCCACCGATGGTGGAGCAATTATAATCAGGGCTGCTCAGGAGGGCAGAATTAGAGGAGTGCAGACATCTCGGGGGGTTGTGGGGCTGGAGGAAGTTACAGAGATAGGGAGGGGTGAGGGCCATGGAGGGTTTTGTAAACAAGGATGGATAATTTTGAAATCGAGGCGTTGCCAGACCGGGAAGTCTATGCAGGTCAGTGAGCACAGGGGGTGATGGGTGAACGGGACTCGGTGCGAGTTAGGACACGGGGGCAGTGAGCACAGGGGGTGATGGGTGAGCGGGACTGGGTGCGAGTTAGGACACGGGGCAGTGAGCACAGGGGGTGATGGGTGAACGGGACTCGGTGCGAGTTAGGACTCGGGGGCAGTGAGCACAGGGGGTGATGGGTGAACGGGACTCGGTGCGAGTTAGGACACGGGGGCAGTGAGCACAGGGGGTGATGGGTGAGCGGGACTGGGTGCGAGTTAGGACACGGGGGCAGTGAGCACAGAGGGTGATGGGTGAACGGGACTCGGTGCGAGTTAGGACTCGGGGGCAGTGAGCACAGGGGGTGATGGGTGAACGGGACTCGGTGCGAGTTAGGACACGGGGCAGTGAGCACAGGGGGTGATGGGTGAACGGGACTCGGTGCGAGTTAGGACATGGGGCAGTGAGCACAGGGGGTGATGGGTGAGTGGGACTGGGTGTGAGTTAGGACACGGGGGCAGCGAGCACAGGGGGTGATGGGTGAGTGGGACTGGGTGCGAGTTAGGACACGGGGGCAGCGAGCACAGGGGGTGATGGGTGAGTGGGACTCGGTGCGAGTTAGGACACGGGGCAGTGAGCACAGGGGGTGATGGGTGAGCGGGACTCGGTGCGAGTTAGGACACGGGGCAGTGAGCACAGGGGGTGATGGGTGAGCGGGACTCGGTGCGAGTTAGGACACGGGGGCAGTGAGCACAGGGGGTGATGGGTGAGTGGGACTGGGTGCGAGTTAGGACACGGGGCAGTGAGCACAGGGGGTGATGGGTGAGTGGGACTGGGTGTGAGTTAGGACACGGGGCAGTGAGCACAGGGGGTGATGGGTGAGTGGGACTGGGTGCGAGTTAGGACACGGGGCAGTGAGCACAGGGGGTGATGGGTGAGTGGGACTGGGTGTGAGTTAGGACACGGGGCAGTGAGCACAGGGGGTGATGGGTGAGTGGGACTGGGTGTGAGTTAGGACACGGGGGCAGCCGAGTTTTTGATCACCTCGAGTTTATGTCGGGTAGGATGTAGAATTTCCACGCACGCACTGTTATGTCATCGCCTCCCTTCTCCCAAGGCGATGTCTGTCGCTGGCGCAGAGATTCCACGGCGCCTGACTGAAATGGACCACCCAAGATGAGCCACGGGGGGCTATTTGACTGTGGAGTGCATCGCGGCTGACTCCCACGCTCTCCCATGACCAGTGCAGGATGAGACGTTTCGCTGCAATTGGCGGTGGGGGGGGGGGGGGGTGGCGGGGAGTGGAGGGTGCATGAATTGAGCTACGTCGCACCCTCACTGAATCCCTGGTATGCGAGCGGTGCCCCAGTGGACCTAAGGTCAGTATTCGATGCTTATCTGAGGGGCTCCCGAAGGTAAATAATCGAGTGGCGTAACACAAGCGGCCTTGGCTCCGAGACTAGCCCCCTCCCCCCGCCCCCGCTGGAGCAAAGGCCCGAGCCAATGATTGACCACCTGGCTTGGCCTACCGAGTGCACTTTGAACCCCACTTCTCGCAAACGAACGTTGTTTCTGTCGCGGATTCGCCCCCACGCCCACGCCGCTTGCAAATAGCGAATGAAAAATAACAACACCCCCCCCCCCCGAACCCAAGCCGGCAGATGTTGGCGCAAAGCCCGCCCTGAAGTGTTCGCTCGCTGTGTCCGACCTTGAGGGCTTCTCGCAAGGATGATCTGAGGAAGTTGGCGCGCTCCTTTGACGCCTCCCATCTTGGACCGAAGGTCGAACGTTCGGAGCCCGGCCCGGTGGCACATTCATCGATCGCACAACCCGCCAAACCGGCCACTGAGCCCCAGCGCTCCGTGCCGGGGTTTATGCCCCACCGCTCCGTGCCGGGGTTTATGCCCCACCGCTCCGTGCCGGGGTTTATGCCCCACCGCTCCGTGCCGGGGTTTATGCTCCACCGCTCCGTGCCGGGGTTTATGCCCCACCGCTCCGTGCCGGGGTTTATGCTCCACCGCTCCGTGCCGGGGTTTATGCCCCACCGCTCGGTGCCAGGGTTTAAGTCCCACTGCTCCGTGCCGGGGTTTATGACCCAGCGCTCCGTGCCGGGGTTTATGACCCACCGGTCCGTGCCAGGGTTTATGCCCCACCGCTCCATGCCGGGGTTTATGCCCCACCGCTCCGTGCCGGGGTTTATGTCCCACCACTCCGTGCCGGGGTTTATGGCCCCCCGCTCCGTGCCGGGGTTTAATGCCCCACCGCTCCGTGCCGGGGTTTATGTCCCACCGCTCCGTGCCGGGGTTTAATGCCCCACCGCTCCGTGCCGGGGTTTATGACCCAGCGCTCCGTGCCGGGGTTTATGTCCCACCGCTCCGTGCCGGGGTTTATGCCCCACACCCTCCCCTCCCACCCCTCTCCATCTCCCCCCATCACCCCATCCTTCTATCCCTCTCTCCCCCGTGTGTTTATCCAGCCTCCCCTTAAATACATCGATACTATTCACCTCAACCCCTCCCTGTGGCAGCGAGTTCCACATTCTCACCGCTCTCTGGGTAAAGAAGTTTCTCCTGAATTCCCCGTTGGGTTTATCAGTGACGGTCTGATATTGGTGGCCCCCAGTTCTGGTCTCCCCCACAAGGGGAAACATTCTCTACGTCTACCCTATCGAACCCCCTTCATCATTTTAAACACCGCTATCGCGTCGCCCCCTCGATCTCCTCATTTCTAGACAAAAGCGATCCAGTTCAGTTGCAACCCCTCGGTTTATGGTACAGGTATCGCTCATTCAAGGCACGGAAGGTCCCAGATACAGCCTCAAGTCTGAGCCAACTTAGCTTCAGTGAGCCGGGGCAATAAGAGGGGGCCCTAAAATAGGCCCGGTAGTCACAAGAACATAAGAAACGGGAGCAGGAGTCGGCCATACGCCCCCTCGAGCCTGCTCCGCCATTCAATACGATCATGGCTGATCCGATCATGGACTCAGCTCCACTTCCCTGCCCGCTCCCCATAACCCTTCACTCCCTTATTGCTCAAAAATCTGTCTATCTCCACCTTAAATATATTCAATGACCCAGCCTCCACAGCTCTCTGAGGCAGAGAATTCCACAGATTTACAACCCTCTGAGAGAAGAAATTCCTCCTCATCTCAGTTTTAAATGGGCGGCCCCTTATTCTGAGACTGTGCCCCCTAGTTCTAGATTCCCCCATCAGTGGAAACATCCTCTCTGCATCCACCCTGTCAAGCCCCCTCAGTATCTTATATGTTTCGATAAGATCACCTCTCATTCTTCTAAACTCCAATGAGTAGAGGCCCAACCTCCTCAACCTTTCCTCATAAGGCAACCCTCCTCATCCCCGGAATCAACCGAGTGAACCTTCTCTGAACTGCCTCCAATGCAAAGTATAATCCCTCCTGAAATACGGAGACCAAAACTGTACGCAGTCATCACAGGTGGCCCCACGAAGCGAGCATGACTTGCTTCCACGCTGAAAAAGGATGAGTTCACAGGTGTTTCAATGAAGGACCTAATATTCCAGGTCCTGAACTACATGTTGAAGGGTGGAAGATGCCTGTGCGGGCATTTATTTAACGTGGGGTGGCCGTTCACTGGCAAGGATTAACCAAGATGACTGGAGACCAGCTGTGCTGCGGTATATACGCAGTGCTCCAGGTGTGGCCTCACTGGAGCAAGACTTCCCGGCTTTTATACTCCATCCCCTTTGCAATAAAGGCCAAGATACCATTGGCCTTCCTGTACCTGCATACTATCCTTTTGTGTTTCATGCACAAGTAACCCCCAGGTCCCGCTGTACTGCGGCACTTTGCAATCTTTCTCCATTTCAACAATAAGACCGGCCGCGATCCCATTGAATGGCGGAGCAGGCTCGAGGGGCCGAATGGCCGACTCCTGCTCCGAATTCTTATGTTACGAGTCCAGACTCTGGAGTGTGTGACGGGGGTGGGGGGGGGGGGCGAGTCAAGCAGCAATCCAACTCCTGCTTAGGGTGCAAGGCATGGGGAGGGTGCACACACACTGGGCAAGGAGAGGCTGAGGACGGGCCACCTTGGTGAGGTTGCCATGGGAGACGGTGCCTGTGGGGGTAACGCAGAGAGGGAATACGAGGGGGAAAACCAGCCCCCCACCGCCCCAAGGAAGTTTCATAAAATAAGCACGATGGCTTTATTCCCGCCCGCGCGGGGCTGTACCGATCGGCGGAGGCTGGGACATGTGAGAAAGCAGGAAGGGGGTACTGAAGTTGCATGTTCAGCCATGAAGTCATTGAATGGCGGTGCAGGCTCGATGGGCCGAATGGCCGAATCCTGCACCTATTTTTCTACGTTTCTTTCTATGTTTCTATGTTGGGTTTATTTCTGTCTCGCGATGATTGACTTTGTAATTAAATCCACCTCTCTCTCTCTCGCTGTGTGTGGCAGCAAGTTTGTCGAACGTGCCGGGTTGGAAACAGGTGGAGAGTCACCGGCGAAAAACGCGTGACACAAATCGTTGCTTCTGCAGCCTCAGCGATGGAGTGACCGCGTTACATCGCCGCAAGGCGCTTGCGGCTCGCGGAAAGAAAGACTCGCATTTCTACAGCGCATTTCACCACCGGGGGACGTGCCAAACCGCTTCACAGCCAATGACGCACTTTCTTCTTTCGGAGCGCGCTCACTGCTGTAATGTGGGGAACGCCAATTAGCGCACAGCAAGCTCCCACACACAGCGATGTGAGAATGACCCAGATCATCTGTTTTAGTGATGTTGGTCGAGGGATAAATATTGGCCCCAGGACACCGGGGAGAACTCCCCCTGCTCTTCTTCCAATAGTGGCCCCGGGATCTTTTACATCCACCCGAGAGGACAGACGGGGCCTCGGTTTAATGTCTCATCCGAAAGACGGCCCCTCCGACAGTGCGGCGCTCCCTCAGTACTGCCCCTCCGACAGTGCGGCGCTCCCTCAGTACCGCCCCTCCGACAGTGCGGGGCTCCCTCAGTACTGCCCCTCCGACAGTGCGGCACTCCCTCAGTACCGCCCCTCCGACAGTGCGGCGCTCCCTCAGTACTGCCCCTCCGACAGTGCGGCACTCCCTCAGTACTGCCCCTCCGACAGTGCGGCGCTCCTTCAGTACCGCCCCTCCGACAGTGCGGCGCTCCCTCAGTAACGTCCCTCCGACAGTGCGGCACTCCCTCAGTACTGCCCCTCCGACAGTGCGGCGCTCCCTCAGTAACGTCCCTCCGACAGTGCGGCGCTCCCTCAGTACTGCCCTTCCGACAGTGCGGCGCTCCTTCAGTACCGCCCCTCCGACAGTGCGGCGCTCCCTCAGTACCGCCCCTCCGACAGTGCGACGCTCCCTCAGTACTGCCCCTCCGACAGTGCGGCGCTCCCTCAGTACTGCCCCTCCGACAGTGCGGCGCTCCCTCAGTACCGCTCCTCCGACAGTGCGGCACTCCCTCAGTACCGCCCCTCCGACAGTGCGGCGCTCCCTCAGTACCGCCCCTCCGACAGTGCGACGCTCCCTCAGTACTGCCCCTCCGACAGTGCGGCACTCCCTCGGTACTGCCCCTCCGACAGTGCGGCGCTCCCTCAGTACCGCCCCTCCGACAGTGCGGCTCTCCCTCAGTACCGCCCCTCCGACAGTGCGGCGCTCCCTCAGTACCGTCCCTCCGACAGTGCGGCGCTCCCTCAGTACCGCTCCTCCGACAGTGCGGCGCTCCCTCAGTACCGCCCCTCCGACAGTGCGGCGCTCCCTCAGTACCGCCCCTCCGACAGTGCGACGCTCCCTCAGTACTGCCCCTCCGACAGTGCGGCGCTCCCTCAGTACCGCCCCTCCGACAGTGCGGCTCTCCCTCAGTACTGCCCCTCCGACAGTGCGGCACTCCCTCAGTACTGCCCCTCCGACAGTGCGGCGCTCCCTCAGTACCGCTCCTCCGACAGTGCGGCACTCCCTCAGTACCGCCCCTCCGACAGTGCGGCGCTCCCTCAGTACCGCTCCTCCGACAGTGCGGCACTCCCTCAGTACCGCCCCTCCGACAGTGCGGCGCTCCCTCAGTACCGCCCCTCCGACAGTGCGGCACTCCCTCAGTACTGCCCCTCCGACAGTGCGGTACTCCCATAGCACTGCCCCTCCGACAGTGCGGCACTCCCTCAGTACTGCCCCTCCGACAGTGCGGTACTCCCTCAGTACTGCCCCTCCGACAGTGCAACGCTCCCTCAGTACCGCCCCTCCGGCAGTGCGGCACTCCCTCAGTACTGCCCCTCCGACAGTGCGGTACTCCCTCAGTACTGCCCCTCCGACAGTGCGGCGCTCCCTCAGTACTGCCCCTCCGACAGTGCGGCGCTCCCTCAGTACTGCCCCTCCGACAGTGCGGCGCTCCCTCAGTACTGCCCCTCCGACAGTGCGGCGCTCCCTCAGTACCGCCCCTCCGACAGTGCGGCGCTCCCTCAGCACTGCCCCTCCGACAGTGCGGCACTCCCTCAGTACTGCCCCTCCGACAGTGTGGTGCTCCCTCAGTACCGCCCCTCCGACAGTGCGGCACTCCCTCAGTACTGCCCCTCCGGCAGTGCGGCACTCCCTCAGTACTGCCCCTCCGACAGTGCGGTACTCCCTCAGTACTGCCCCTCCGACAGTGCAACGCTCCCTCAGTACCGACAGTGCAACGCTCCCTCAGTACTGCCCGTCCGACAGTGCGGCGCTCCCTCAGTACTGCCCCTCCGACAGTTGTCAATCAATAGTGGGAGCCCAAAACCATGCGTGGCGTAGATTGGGCGAGGCCAAGAATGGGCTGCTTGTCCTCCACAGGATCAAATAGTGTTCGGACACTCAAGTGTCCAGGCTCGGGCAGGAAGTACGGCCCAAAGAGCTGACCCCTAGGGAACCCGAACTCCCCCTCCCACCCCCGCAAGAGTCAGAGCTTCTGTGAGAGCGAGGGATGAAGAAAGATTTGATAGAACGGACAGTCTGTGCCGGACCAGAGCACCACAACGGTTCAGTGACCTCGAGCACAGCAAACAAAGAGGGCTGCCATTTTGTTTGCCCAGTCGCAGGTGAACCTTCACCTTTGACCCGCACAGAGATAAACTCCGCAATCAACTCTTGGAAATAAGTTCCATCTGACCCACAGATAGCCGGGCTGTTACCGGCAGGGTGATAACTGGCAAAAACCTCTGGAAAAAACAAACAGCTGGATTAAGGTCAAAGAACAAGTGTAAGTGGGTCTGATTTTCCAGCCAGTCACTGTCTGCTTTTTCCTTAATTGGTGGGAGTAAGAATCAGGAGCAGGAGTCGGCCATTCGGCCCCTCGAGCCTGCTCCACCATCCAATGAGATCACGGCTGTCTCTCTACCTCAACTCCACTTTCCCGCCCGATCCCTCGATTCCCGTAATATCCAAAAATCTCCCGATCTCGGCCTCGAAGACTGAGCCTCCCACGGCCCTCTGGGGCGGAGAATTCCAAAGATTCATCCCCCTCTGAGTGAAGAAATTCCTCCTCACCTCCGTCCTAAATGGCTGAGCCCTTATCCTGAGACTGTGAGCCCTGGTTCTAGACTCCCCAGCCCCGGGGGGGAAACACCCTCCCTGCATCTACCCTGTCAAGCCCTGTAAGTATTGTGTGTGTTTCAATGGGATCACCTCTCATTCTTCTAAACTCCAGAGAATATCGGCCCAGTCTGCTCAATCTCTCCTCATAGGACAGCCCTCTCTTCCCTCCGACAGTGCCTCTCCGACAGTATGGCGCTCCCTCAGTACTGCTCCTCCGACAGTGCGGCGCTCCCTCAGTACTGCCCCTCCGACAGTGCGGCACTCCCTCAGTACTGCCCCTCCGACAGTGCGGGGCTCCCTCAGTACTGCCCCTCCGACAGTGCGGCGCTCCCTCAGTACTGCCCCTCCGACAGTGCGGGGCTCCCTCAGTACTGCCCCTCCGACAGTGCGGCACTCCCTCAGTATTGCCCCTCCGACAGTGCGGCGCTCCCTCAGTACTGCCCCTCCGATACTGCAGCGCTCCCTCAGTACTGTCCCTCCGACAGTGCAGCGCTCCCTCAGTACTGCCCCTCCGACAGTGTGGCGCTCCCTCAGCACTGCCCCTCCGACAGTGCAGTGCTCCCTCAGTACTGCCCCTCCGACAGTACCTTGGGTCCAGGGACTTGAGCACAAAAATCTAAGCTGACATTCTAGGGCAGTACTTGCCCATTGCTTTAGTGATATCACATTGGCCATCTCTTTATCTGGTCTCAGGAACTTTGAAATATATTCCACAAAGGAACAAAGGACCTTGGAGTGCAGGTCCACAGATCCCTGAAGGTAGCAGGCCAGGGAGATAAGGTGGTTAAGAAGGCATACGGAATACTTGCCTTTATTAGTTGAGGCATAGAATACAAGAGCAGGGAGGTTATGCTTGAACTGTATAAAACACTAGTTAGGCCACAGCTGGAGTACTGCGTGCAGTTCTGGTCACCACATTACAGGAAGGATGTGATTGCACTGGAGAGGGTACAGAGGAGATTTACCAGGATGTTGCACTGGAGAGGGTACAGAGGAGATTTACCAGGATGTTGCACTGGAGAGGGTACAGAGGAGATTTACCAGGATGTTGCACTGGAGAGGGTACAGAGGAGATTTACCAGGATGTTGCACTGGAGAGGGTACAGAGGAGATTTACCAGGATGTTGCACTGAAGAGGGTACAGAGGAGATTTACCAGGATGTTGCACTAGAGTGGGTACAGAGGAGATTTACCAGGATGTTGCACAGGAGAGGGTACAGAGGAGATTTACCAGGATGTTGCACTAGAGAGGGTACAGAGGAGATTTACCAGGATGTTGCACTGGAGAGGGTACAGAGGAGATTTACCAGGATGTTGCACAGGAGAGGGTACAGAGGAGATTTACCAGGATGTTGCACTAGAGAGGGTACAGAGGAGATTTACCAGGATGTTGCACTGGAGAGGGTACAGAGGAGATTTACCAGGATGTTGCACTGGAGAGGGTACAGAGGAGATTTACCAGGATGTTGTACTGGAGAGGGTACAGAGGAGATTTACCAGGATGTTGCACTGGAGAGGGTGCAGAGGAGATTTACCAGGATGTTGCACTGAAGAGGGTACAGAGGAGATTTACCAGGATGTTGCACTAGAGAGGGTACAGAGGAGATTTACCAGGATGTTGCACAGGAGAGGGTACAGAGGAGATTTACCAGGATGTTGCACTAGAGAGGGTACAGAGGAGATTTACCAGGATGTTGCATTGGAGAGGGTACAGAGGAGATTTACCAGGATGTTGCACTGGAAAGGGTACAGAGGAGATTTACCAGGATGTTGCACTAGAGAGGGTACAGAGGAGATTTACCAGGATGTTGCACTGGAGAGGGTGCAGAGGAGATTTACCAGGATGTTGCCTGGACTGGAGATTTTAGCGATGAGGAAAGATTGGATAGGCTGGGGTTGTTTTCTTTGGAACAGAGGAGGCTGAGGGGAGACCTGATTGAGGTGTATAAAATGACGAGGGGTCTGGATAGAGTGGATAGGACGGACCTGTTTCCCTTGGCAGAGGGGTCAATAACCAGGGGGCATAGATTGAAAGTAATTGGGGGGAGGTTTAGAGGAGATTTGAGGGGAAATATCTTCACCCAGAGGGTGGTGGGGGTCTGGGGTGGAACTCACGGCCTGAAAGGGCAGTAGAGGCAGAAACCCTCACCACATTTAAACAATACATGGATGTGCACCTGAAGTGCCGTAACCTACAGGGCTACGGACCCAGAGCGGGAAACATAAGAAATAGGAGCAGGAGTCAGCCATTTGGCCCCTTCAGCCTGCTTCAATGCTGGGGATGTTGGCCTGATCGAGGACGCTAATGTTGGTGCGTCTATCCTCCCAGGGTCTTTGTAGGATCTGCACCCTCTCTAATCTTCGACCAGGCCAACATCCCCAGCATCGAAGCACTGACCACACTCGACCAGCTCCGCTGGGCAGGGCCACATTGTCCGCATGCCCCGACACGAGGCTTCCAAAGCAAGCGCTCTACTCGGAACTCCTTCACGGCAAACGAGCCAAAGGTGGGCAGAGGAAACGTTACAAGGGACCACCCTCAAAGCCTCCCTGATAAAGTGCAACATCCCCACCGACACCTGGGAGTCCCTGGGCCCAAAGACCAGTCCGCCCGGAGTGGAGGAAGTGCATCCGGGAGGGCGCTGAGCACCTCGAGTCTCGTCGCCGAGAGCGTGCAGAGACCAAGCGCAGGCAGCGGAAGGAGCGTGCGGCAAACCAGTCCCACCCTCCCCTTCCCTCAACCACTGTCTGTCCCACCCTCCCCTTCCCTCAACCACTGTCTGTCCCACCCTCCCCTTCCCTCAACCACTGTCTGTCCCACCCTCCCCTTCCCTCAACGACTATTTGTCCCACCTGTGACAGGGACTGTGGCTCTCGTATTGGACTGTTCAGCCACCTAAGGACTCATGTTGAGAGTGGAAGCAAGTCTTCCTCGATTCCGAGGGACTGTCTATGACAATGATGAGCCCGCTCCACATTGAATAAGATCATGAGGTATTAGGCCGGGTAGCTCTTGGTCGGCCGGCGTGGACACGATGGGCCAAAATGGCCTCGTTCCGTGCCGTAAATTTCTATGAATCGACCTCGCAGTTAATTTGTTTTTTTAATCAAGTCACGCTGCATGAGTCACCACCAGCGATGCTGTACCCCGGCATGAGTCAGGAGAAAGCAGCAGAATGCAAAACCCTTTTCAGCAAGCAAGGGTGGCCCTATCTTGGAGCTGTGCAAAACAGCGTCCTACACCTTCCTTTTATCAGCTTCTCGAAGCATTGCTAATATCACAATGCTATCTGGCACTCCCATTGTGTCCCAACACAATGACACAGGCAAATCTGGCCCTTATCTGGAAACGCACTCGGCCCCATTTCGACAGGTAACTGGAGCACTTCCAACACAGCGCCAACCACGTACCTCCGTCTGGCCGACAGGTGAGCGTTTATAAGAAATTTAACACCGAGCCACGTAAGTAGAAATTAGCGCAGGTGACCAAAAGCTTGGTCATAAGAACGTAAGAAATAGGAGCAGGAGTAGGCCATACTCTGCCATTTAATACGATCATGGACTCAGGTCCACTTCCCCACCATTGCACCCCATAACCCCTTAATCATTTATTGGTTAAGAAACTGTCTTAAATATATTCAATGTCCCAGCCTCCACAGCTCTCTGAGGCAGCGAATTCCACAGATTTACAACCCTCTGAGAGAAGAAATTTCTCCTCATCTCAGTTTTAAATGGGCGGCCCCTTATTCTAAGACCATGCCCCCTAGTTCTAATCTCCCCCATCAGTGGAAACATCCTCTCTGCATCCACCTTGTCAAGCCCTCTCATAATCTTATACATTTCGATAAGATCACCTCTCATTCTTCCGAATTCCAATGAGTAGAGGACCAACCTCCTCAATCTTTCCTCATAAGTCAACCCCCTCATCCCCGGAATCAACCGAGTGAACCTTCTCTGAACTGCCTCCAAAGCGGTCGGTTTTAAGGAGCGACTTGAATGAGGAGAGGTAGAGAGGCGGAGAGGTTTAGGGAGGGAGTTCCAGAGCTTGGGGCCCAGGCAGCTGAAGGCACGGCCACCGATGGTGGAGCGATTATAGTCAGGGATGCTCAGTAGGGCAGGATTAAAGGAGCGCAGACATCTCGGGGGGTTGTAGGGGCTGGAGGAGATTACAGAGATAGGGAGGGGTGTAGGGCCATGGAGGGATTTGTAAACAAGGATGAGAATTTTGAAATCGAGGCGTTGCTTAACCAGGAGCCAATGTAGGTCAGCGGGCACAGGGGGTGATGGGTGAGTGGGACTGGGTGCAAGTTAGGACACGGGTCAGTGAGCACAAGGGGTGATGGGTGAGTGGGACTGGGTGTGAGTTAGGACATAGGGCAGTGAGCACAGGGGGTGATGGGTGAGTGGGACTCGGTGCGAGTTAGGACACGGGTCAGTGAGCACAGTGGGTGATGGGTGAGTGGGACTCGGTAAGAGTTAGGACACATGGCAGTGAGCACAGGGGGTGATGGGTGAGTGGGACTCGATGCGAGTTAGGACACGGGGCAGTGAGCACAGGGGGTGATGGGTGAGCGGGACTGGGTGTGAGTTAGGACACGGGGCAGTGAGCACAGGGGGTGATGGGTGAGTGGGACTCGGTGTGAGTTAAGACACGGGGGCAGCCGACTTTTGGAACACCTCTAGTTTACGTCGGGTAGAATGTGGGAGGCCGGCCAGGAGTGCGTTGGAATAGTCAAGTCTGGAGGGGAGAGAGGCAGGGATGAGGGCTTCAGCAGCGGATGAGCTGAGGCAGGGGAGGAGACGGGCGATGTTACGGAGGGGGAAACAGGCGGGTTTAGTTATGCTGCGGGATATGTGGCCGGAAGCTCATCTCGGGGTCTGATCTGACCCCCAGGTTGCGAACAGTCTGGTTCAGCCTCAGACAGGAGTTGGGGAGAGGGATGGAGTCGGGGGTGGGGCTGGGGAACGCAGTTTGTGGCGGGGACCGAAAACAATGGCTTCGGTCTTCCCGATATTCAACCGGAGAAAATTTCTGCTGATCCAGCACTGGATGTGGGACACGCAGTCTGACAATTCAGAGAGCGTGGAGTGGGGGGGGCGAGAGAAGTGGGGGAGGGGTAGAGCTGGGGGTCGCCAGTGTACATGTGGAAACTGCCGCTGTGTTTCCGGATAATGTCGCCAAGGGGCAGCATGTAGATGGGGAACAGGAGGGGGCCAAGGATGTCCTCTGGGCCGAAGCATCAGGATACGCCAAGGAACGAGGGCCGAAAAATGCAATCTGTCGACAAAACTGTGAACTGGATGGTCGCGGATGGTGGGAGCCGCCATTGCAGCCAGCCTCCACGCACAAGTCTTTCCCAAACTCCCGCTCATCCCAATCCCCCACTGCCTCTCCGCCCCCATGACCGAACTCGCACCCAGTCCCACTCACCCATCACCCCCTGTGCTCACTGACCCGTGTCCTAACTCGCACCCAGTCCCACTCACCCATCACCCCCTGTGCTCACTGACCCGTGTCCTAACTCGCACCCAGTCCCACTCACCCATCACCCCCTGTGCTCACTGACCCGTGTCCTAACTCACACCCAGTCCCACTCACCCATCACCCCCTGTGCTCACTGCCCCGTGTCCTAACTCACACCCAGTCCCACTCACCCATCACCCCCTGTGCTCACTGACCCCGTGTCCTAACTCGCACCCTGTCCCACTCACCCATCACCCCCTGTGCTCACTGACCTACATTGGCTCCCGGTTAAGCAACGCCTCGATTTTAAACTTCTCATCCTTGTTTTCAAATCCCTCCTCACCCCCCGTCACTCCCGATCTCTGTAACCTCCTCCAGCCCTACACCCCTCCCTATCTCTCTAACCTCCTCCAGCCCCTATACCCCTCCCTATCTCTGTAACCTCCTCCAGCCCCTACACCCCTCCCTATCTCTGTAACCTCCTCCAGCCCCTACACCCCTCCCTATCTCTGTAACCTCCCCCAGCCCCTACACCCCTCCCTATCTCTGTAACCTCCCCCAGCCCCTACACCCCTCCCTATCTCTCTAACCTCCTCCAGCCCCTATACCCCTCCATATCTCTGTAACCTCCTCCAGCCCCTACACCCCTCCCTATCTCTGTAACCTCCCCCAGCCCCTACACCCCTCCCTATCTCTGTAACCCCCTCCAGCCCCGACACCCCTCCCTATCTCTGTAATCTCCTCCAGCCCCTAAACCCCTCCCTATCTCTGTAACCTCCTCCAGTCCCTACACCCGTCCCTATCTCTGTAACCTCCCCCAGCCCCTACACCCCTCCCTATCTCTGTAATCACCTCCAGCCCCTACACCCCTCCCTATCTCTGTAACCTCCTCCAGCCCCTACACCCCTCCCTATCTCTGTAACCTCCTCCAGCCCCTACACCCCTCCCTATCTCTGTAACCTCCTCCAGCCCCTACACCCCTCCCTATCTCTGTAACCTCCTCCAGCCCCTACCCCCTCCCTATCTCTGTAACCTCCTCCAGCCCCTACACCCCTCCCTATCTCTGTAACCTCCTCCAGCCCCTACAATCCTCCCTATCTCTGTAATCCCCTCCAGCCTCTACACCCCTCCCTATCTCTGTAATCTCCTCCAGTCCCTACACCCCTCCCTATCTCTGTAACCCCCTCCAGCCCCTACACCCCTCCCTATCTCTCTAACCTCCTCCAGCCCCTATACCCCTCCATATCTCTGTAACCTCCTCCAGCCCCTACACCCCTCCCTATCTCTGTAACCTCCCCCAGCCCCTACACCCCTCCCTATCTCTGTAACCCCCTCCAGCCCCGACACCCCTCCCTATCTCTGTAATCTCCTCCAGCCCCTAAACCCCTCCCTATCTCTGTAACCTCCTCCAGTCCCTACACCCGTCCCTATCTCTGTAACCTCCCCCAGCCCCTACACCCCTCCCTATCTCTGTAATCACCTCCAGCCCCTACACCCCTCCCTATCTCTGTAACCTCCTCCAGCCCCTACACCCCTCCCTATCTCTGTAACCTCCTCCAGCCCCTACCCGCTCCCTATCTCTGTAACCTCCTCCAGCCCCTACACCCCTCCCTATCTCTGTAACCTCCTCCAGCCCCTACAATCCTCCCTATCTCTGTAACCTCCTCCAGCCCCTACACCCCTCCCTATCTCTGTAACCTCCTCCAGCCCCTACACCCCTCCCTATCTCTGTAACATCCTCCAGCCCCTACACCCCTCCCTATCTCTGTAACCTCCTCCAGCCCCTACAACCCTCACTATCTCTGTAATCCCCTCCAGCCTCTACACCCCTCCCTATCTCTGTAATCTCCTCCAGTCCCTATACCCCTCCCTATCTCTGTAACCCCCTCCAGCCCCTATACCCCTCCCTATCTCTGTAACCCCCTCCAGCCCCTACTCCCCTCCCTATCTCTGTAACCCCCTCCAGCCCCTACACCCCTCCCTATCTCTGTAACCCCCTCCAGCCCCTACACCCCTCCCTATCTCTGTAACCTCCTCCAGCCCCTACACCCCTCCCTATCTCTGTAACCTCCTCCAGCCCCTACACCCCTCCCTATCTCTGTAACCCCCTCCAGCCCCTACACCCCTCCCTATCTCTGTAACCCCCTCCAGCCCCTACACCCCTCCCTATCTCTGTAACCTCCTCCAGCCCCTACCCCCTCCCTATCTCTGTAACCTCCTCCAGCCCCTACACCCCTCCCTATCTCTGTAACCTCCTCCAGCCCCTACACCCCTCCCTATCTCTGTAACCTCCTCCAGTCCCTACACCCCTCCCTATCTCTGTAACCTCCTCCAGCCCCTACACCCCTCCATATCTCTGTAACCTCCTCCAGCCCCTAAACCCCTCCCTATCTCTGTAACCTCCTCCAGCCCCTACACCCCTCCCTATCTCTGTAACCTCCTCCAGCCCCTACACCCCTCCCTATCTCTGTAACCCCCTCCAGCCCCTACACCCCTCCCTATCTCTGTAACCTCCTCCAGCCCCTACACCCCTCCCTATCTCTGTAACCTCCTCCAGCCCCTACACCCCTCCCTATCTCTGTAACCTCCTCCAGCTCCCACACCCCTCCCTATCTCTGTAACCTCCTCCAGCCCATACACTCCTCCCTATCTCTGTAACTTCCTCAGCCCCTACACCCCTCCCTAGCTCTGTAATCTCCTCCAGCCCCTACACCCCTCCCTATCTCTGTAACCTCCTCCAGCCCCTACACCCCTCCCTATCTCTGTAACCTCCTCCAGCCCCAAACCCCTCCCTATCTCTGTGATCTCCTCCAGCCCCTACAACCCTCCCTATCTGTAACCCCCTCCAGCCCCTACACCCCTCCCTACCTCTGTAACCTCCTCCAGACCCTACACCCCTCCCTATCTCTGTAACCTCCTCCAGCCCCTACACCCCTCCCTATCTCTGTAACCTCCTCCAGCCCCTACACCCCTCCCTATCTCTGTAACCTCCTCCAGCCCCTACACCCCTCCCTATCTCTGTAACCTCCTCCAGCCCCTACACCCCTCCCTATCTCTGTAATCTCCTCCAGCCCCTACACCCCTCCCTATCTCTGTAACCTCCTCCAGCCCCTACACCCCTCCCTATCTCTGTAATCTCCTCCAGCCCCTACACCCCATCCCTATCTGTAACCCCCTCCAGCCCCTACACCCCTCCCTATCTCTGTAACCTCCTCCAGACCCTACACCCCTCCCTATCTCTGTAACCTCCTCCAGCCCCTACACCCCTCCCTATCTCTGTAACCTCCTCCAGCCCCTACACCCCTCCCTATCTCTGTAATCTCCTCCAGCCCCTACACCCCTCCCTAAAGCTGTAACCTCCTCCAGCCCGACACCCCTCCCTATCTCTGTAATCTCCTCCAGCCCCTACACCCCATCCCTATCTGTAACCCCCTCCAGCCCCGAGACCCCTCGCTATCTCTGTAACCTCCTCCAGCCCCTAGACCCCTCCCTATCTCTGTAACCCCCTCCAGCCCCTACAACCCTCTGAGATCTCTGCGCTCCTCCAAATCTGCCCTCTTGCCCTTCCCCCGATTCCCATCGCTCCACCATCGGTGGCCATGCCTTCAGCTGCCTGGGCCCCAAGCTCTGGAACTCCCTCCCTAAACCTCTCCGCCTCTCTCTCCTCCTTGAAGACGCTCCTTAAAACCCACCTCTCTGACCCAGCTTTTGGTCGCCTGTCCCAATATCTCCTTATGTGGCTCGGGATCAGAGTGTGTCTGATTTACGCTCCTGTGAAGCACCTTGGGACATTTTACTCCGTTACAGGCACTATATAAATGCAAATTATCCATGTTGTTGTCTCAAAGTCCTTCATAACCTTTGGACCATTGATTTTTATACAAACATGGCAGATAACTCTCACAACAAACGCATTAACGACCACTCGATCTGTTTCATGATTTTACATAAGAACATAAGAAATAGGAGCAGGAGTCGGCCATTCGGCCCCTCGAGCCTGCCCTGCCATTTAATGAGTTCATGGCTGATCTAATAAGGGATGTTGTTTGAGGGATAAATATTGGCCCCAGGACACCGGGGAGAACTCCCCTCATCTTCTTCCAATAGTGGCCCCGGGATCTTTTACATCCACCCGAGAGGGCAGACGGGGCCTCGGTTTAACGTCTCATCCGAAAGACGGCCCCTCCGACAGTGCGGCGCTCCCTCAGTACTGCCCCTCCGACAGTGCGGCGCTCCCTCAGTACTGCCCCTCCGACAGTGCGGCGCTCCCTCAGCACGACCCCTCCGACAGTGCGGCGCTCCCTCAGTACTGCCCCTCCGACAGTGCGGCGCTCCCTCAGTACTGCCCCTCCGACAGTGCGGCGCTCCCTCAGCACGACCCCTCCGACAGCGCGGTGCTCCCTCAGTACTGCCCCTCCGACAGTGCGGCGCTCCCTCAGTACTGCCCCTCCGACAGTGCGGCGCTCCCTCAGTACTTCCCCTCCGACAGTGCGGCACTCCCTCAGTACTTCCCCTCCGACAGTGCGGCACTCCCTCAGTACGGCCCCTTCGACAGTGCGGCGCTCCCTCAGTACTGCCCCTCCGACAGCGCAGTACGGCGCTCCCTCAGTACTGCCCCTCCGACAGTGCGGCACTCCCTCAGTACTGTCTCTCCAACAGCGCAGGACGGCGCTCCCTCAGTACTGCCCCTCCGACAGTGCGGCGCTCCCTCAGTACTGTCTCTCCAACAGCGCAGTACGGCGCTCCCTCAGTACTGCCCCTCCGACAGTGCGGCACTCCCTCAGTACTGCCCCTCTGATAGTGCGGCGCTCCCTCAGCACTGCCCCTCCGACAGCGCAGTACGGCGCTCCCTCAGTACTGCCCCTCCGACAGCGCAGTACGCGCTCCCTCAGTACTGCCCCTCCGACAGCGCAGTACGGTGCTCCCTCAGTACTGCCCCTCCGACAGCGCAGTACGGCGCTCCCTCAGTACTGCCCCTCCGACAGCGCAGTACGGTGCTCCCTCAGTACTGCCCCTCCGACATTACCTTCAGTTAAAAGGCTAAGCCTCGATTCTGTCACGTAAGAAGTTGTGCGATTTGGGAAGTGAAGACTTTGCATTAATTGTGTCACCCTGCTGAGGAGCAGGAACTACGAGCCGACCAACATGTCTCAATGATGTGAGGGGCAGGAACCGAAAGCCTCTGGTAATGCCCTATTGTTCAACATCACGAGGGATAAAGGGACTGCGACTGGATCTAACACTAAACACAAAAAGGCACACTAGGGGACACAGCAGGCGTGAAATCCTTTGTAAGTACAATACAAAAACTGCCCAGGGAGAGGCCTAATGAGGAGGAGGGGAAATCGGCCACCTACAGATGATGGACACTCTGTCACTCACCGTCTACTGGGTCACAAGTAGGAGTTTGGTTTAAACACTCTGTACGCAGCCCCAATAGAGAGTAACCAGCTGCCCCAGTCATATCACCCCGAGCAGGGCGAACTGACCGGCATCAACGGATGCCAAAGTGTTAGCTGTGGTTCACTGGGTCTCTCTCCCTCTCTCGCATCTGAGTCAGAAGGTCGTGGGTTCCAGCCCTCACTCCAGAGACTCTAGCCCCTCAATCCAGGCCGACGCTCCTCGGTGCCAGTACTGAGGGAGCGCCGCACTGTCGGAGGGGCGGTACTGAGGGAGCGCCGCACTGTCGGAGGGGCGGTACTGAGGGAGCGCCGCACTGTCGGAGGGGCGGTACTGAGGGGGTGTCATGGTACATCAGTCATTGAAGGTTAGCATGCAGGTACAGCAGGCGGTTAAGAAAGCAAATGGCATGTTGGCTTTCACAGCGAGGGGATTTGAGTACAGGGGCAGGGAGGTGTTGCTACAGTTGTACAGGGCCTTGGTGAGGCCACACCTGGAGTATTGTGTACAGTTTTGGTCTCCTAACTTGAGGAAGGACATTCTTGCTATTGAGGGAGTGCAGCGAAGATTCACCAGACTGATTCCCGGGATGGCAGGACTGACATATCAAGAAAGACTGGATCAACTGGGCTTGTATTCACTGGAGTTCAGAAGAATGAGAGGGGACCTCATAGAAACGTTTAAAATTCTGACGGGTTTAGACAGGTTAGATGCAGGAAGAATGTTCCCAATGTTGGGGAAGTCCAGAACCAGGGGGTCACAGTCTGAGGATAAGGGGGAAGCCATTTAGGACCGAGATGAGGAGAAACTTCTTCACCCAGAGAGTGGTGAACCTGTGGAATTCTCTACCACAGAAAGTAGTTGAGGCCAATTCACTAAATATATTCAAAAGGAAGTTAGATGAAGTCCTTACTACTCGGGGGATCAAGGGGTATGGCGAGAAAGCAGGAAGGGGGTACTGAAGTTGCATGTTCAGCCATGAACTCATTGAATGGCGGTGCAGGCTAGAAGGGCTGAATGGCCTACTCCTGCACCTATTTTCTATGTTTCTATGTTTCTATGTACTGCACTGTCGGAGGGGTAGTACTGAGGGAGCGCCGCACTGTTGGAGGGGCAGTACTGAGGGAGCGCCGAACTGCGCTTTCGGAGGGGTAGTACTGAGGGAGCGCCGCACTGTCAGAGGGGCAGTACTGAGGGAGCGCCGCACTGTCGGAGGGGCAGTGCTGAGGGAGTGCCGCACTGTCGGAGGGGCAGTACTGAGGGAGTGCCGCACTGTCGGAGGGGCAGTACTGAGGGAGCGCCGAACTGCGCTGTCGGAGGGGTAGTACTGAGGGAGCGCCGCACTGTTGGAGGGGCAGTACTGAGGGAGCGCCGAACTGCGCTGTCGGAGGGGTAGTACTGAGGGAGCGCCGCACTGTCAGAGGGGCAGTACTGAGGGAGCGCCGCACTGTCGGAGGGGCGGTACTGCGGGAGTGCCGCACTGTCGGAGGGGTAGTACTGAGGGAGCGCCGCACTGTCAGAGGGGCAGTACTGAGGGAGCGCCGCATTGTCGGAGGGGCGGTACTGCGGGAGCGCCGCACTGTCTGAGGGGCGGTACTGAGGGAGTGCCGCACTGTCGGAGGGGCAGTGCTGAGGGAGTGCAGCACTGTCGGAGGGGCAGTAATGCGGGAGCGCCGCACTGTCGGAGGGGCAGTACTGAGGGAGTGCCGCACTGTCGGAGGGGCAGTACTGAGGGAGTGCCGCACTGTCGGAGGGGCAGTGCTGAGGGAGCGCCGCACTGTCGGAGGGGCAGTACTGAGGGAGCGCCGCACTGTCGGAGGGGCAGTACTGAGGGAGCGCCGCACTGTCGGAGGGGCAGTACTGAGGGAGCGTCGCACTGTCGGAGGGGCGGTACTGAGGGAGCGCCGCACTGTCGGAGGGGCAGTACTGAGGGAGCGTCGCACTGTCGGAGGGGCGGTACTGAGGGAGCGTCGCACTGTCGGAGGGACAGTACTGAGGGAGCCCCGCACTGTCGGAGGGGCCGTCTCTCGGATGAGACATTAAACCGAGGCCCCGTCTGCCCTCTTGGGTGGATGTAAAAGATCCCGGGGCCACTATTGGAAGGAGAGCAGGGGAGTTCTCCCGGTGTCCTGGGGCCAATATTTCTTCCGCAGCCAACGTCACAAAAAAAAACGATTAACTGGCCATTCACAAACTGCTGCTTGTTGGGATCTTGCTGTACACACATGTGTGCTTGCTGGCGTAACAACAGTCACAGCTCTTAAAAGTAATTGTTTGGAGGCAATCTGGCTCAGGGCTCCGCGTCAACTGATTGTTTTCTTTTTTTGGTTCATTGTAAAGCACTGCGTGACCAAGAAGGATTAATAATTGATTGATAGCGGGGAATGGCAGATAAGGCATGCAAAGATCACTTTGCATCACTAGAGGTACAGTAGGCGGTGAAGAAGGCAACTGGCATGTTGGCCTTCATAGCGAGGGGATTTGAGTACAGGGGCAGGGAGGTCTTACTACAGTTGTACAGGGCCTTGGTGAGGCCTCACCTGGAATATTGTGTTCAGTTTTGGTCTCCTAATCTGAGGAAGGACGTTCTTGCTATTGAGGGAGTGCAGCGAAGGTTCACCAGACTGATTCCCGGGATGGCAGGACTGATGTATGAGGAGAGACTGGATCGACTGGGCTTATATTCACTGGAGTTTAGAAGGATGAGAGGGGATCTCGTAGAAACATATAAAATTCTGACGGGATTGGACAGGTTAGATGCGGGAAGAATGTTCCCGATGTTGGGGAGGTCCAGAACCAGGGGGTCACAGTCTAAGGATAAGGGGTAGGCCATTTAGGACCGAGATGAGGAGAAACTTCTTCACCCAGAGAGTGGTGAACCTGTGGAATTCTCTACCACAGAAAGTTGTTGAGGCCAGTTCGTTAGATATATTCAAGAGGGAGTTAGATGTGGCTCTTACGGCTAAAGGGATCAAGGGGTGTGGAGAGAAAGCAGGAAAGGGGTACTGAGGGAATGATCAGCCATGATCTTATTGAATGGTGGTGCAGGCTCGAAGGGCCGAATAGCCTACTCCTGCTCCTATTTTCTATGTTTCTATGTTTCTATGTTTCTATGTTTCTAAGCATACGGGTTGAGGATCGGAGGCGAGGCTCCCGTGGAAGCCAGCAGCCCAGCGAGGGTCTACATCTTCGAGGCGGCGGGGGGGAGGGGGGGTGGGGGGGGGGGAATGGCGCATCATGAGGGGAACAGTGATCACAAGCGACCCCCACCCTCGCCCGCCACGCTCTCTCCGCACAAGTCGTTGTGCAGCAGTGCGCAACCTGCTTCACGTCCCCACCGTTCGGCCCGTTACCATTTGATTTCAAGGGCGCGTGGTGTCAGCGGTGGCTCGGTGTGCATCACTCTCGCCTCTGAGGGTACAAGGCTGTGCGTTCGAGTCCCACTCCAGAGACTCGAGTGCAAATATCCAGGCCGACACTCCCAGTGCAGTGCTGAGGGAGGGCAGTACTGAGGGAGTGCCGCACTGTCGGAGGGGCAGTACTGAGGGAGTGCCGCAATGTCGGAGGGGCAGTACTGAGGGAGTGCCACACTGTCGGAGGGGCGGTACTGAGGGAGCGTCGCACTGTCGGAGGGGCAGTACTGAGGGAGCGCCGCAATGTCGGAGGGGCAGTACTGAGGGAGTGCCACACTGTCGGAGGGGCGGTACTGAGGGAGCGCCGCACTGTCGGAGGGGCAGCACTGAGGGAGTGCCACACTGTCGGAGGGGCAGTACTGAGGGAGCGTCGCACTGTCGGAGGGGCAGCACTGAGGGAGCGCCGCAATGTCGGAGGTGCCGTCTTTCAGATGAAACATTAAACCGAGGCCCCGTCAGCACTCTCAAGTGTATGTAAAAGCTCCCGTGGCACTATTTGGAATACGACCCGGTGTCCTGGGGCCAAATTACCCTTCAACCAACATGACCAAAACAGGAGATAATCGGGGTCATTATCGCATTGCTGTTCATGGGAGCTTGCTGTGCGCAAAATAGCGGCCGCCTTTCCCACATTACAACAGCGACCACAGTTCAAAAAGTACTTGATTGGCTGTCAGGCGCTTTGCGACGTCCGGTGGTTGTGAAAGGGGCTTTATAAATGAGAGCTTCTTGAATTTCAGGTGAAAATAGGATGTTGGGGTGTTGGACAGAGGCGAAGGAGAGGGACACACTTCCTGGAGCGGGGCACGGTTTGTCAAGGTTGACGCATTGCCACGTAAGCAAGAGCGAGTTGTGTGGAAACAGTGTTGACGTGAGCTGTGGCTTTTGTTATATTTAGAGAGCTGCCAGCACTTATCCAGGTCCCGTCGGCCGGCCCAATGCCGAGCCGAGGGGTGTGAACTTTACCCTTGCAGCCGCAGTGTGTTCCGATAGAGAGAGCTGGCACTCATTGTGCCGCGAACAATCGGACGGCAAGCCCCTGTGGACCGCTGACATCACGGGACAAAGGGAAGTGTTTGACTTGAACATAGCGGGCCATGACAGACCCCGAGCAAAATAACTCGTCCTCTCGCTCGGGGGTGCAGCACTCCCTCAGTACCGCCCCTCCGACAGTGCGGCACTCCCTCAGTACTGCCCCTCCGACAGTGCGGCGCTCCCTCAGTACTGCCCCTCCGACAGTGCGGCACTCCCTCAGTACCGCCCCTCCGACAGTGCGGCACTCCCTCAGTACTGCCCCTCCGACAGTGCGGCGCTCCCTCAGTACTGCCCCTCCGACAGTGCGGCACTCCCTCAGTACCGCCCCTCCGACAGTGCGGCGCTCCCTCAGTACCGCCCCTCCGACAGTGCGGCGCTCCCTCAGTACCGCCCCTCCGACAGTGCGGCACTCCCTCAGTACTGCCCCTCCGACAGTGCGGCACTCCCTCAGTACCGCCCCTCCGACAGTGCGGCACTCCCTCAGTACTGCCCCTCCGACAGTGCGGCACTCCCTCAGTACTGCCCCTCCGACAGTGCGGCGCTCCCTCAGTACTGCCCCTCCGACAGTGCCGCGCTCCCTCAGTACCGCCCCTCCGACAGTGCGGCACTCCCTCAGTACTGCCCCTCCGACAGTGCGGCACTCCCTCAGTACTGCCCCTCCGACAGTGTGGCACTCCCTCAGTACTGCCCCTCCGACAGTGCGGCATTCCCTCAGTACTGCCCCCTCCCGGCACTTCGGTCCACAACTGGCCTCATAACCCCTTCCGATGTGCAGACAGAAGATTCGAAATGGTGGGCTGCTCCTGTTGCAACAGTGCGTCACTGGGTAGCTCTCTCTTGCCGCTGATTCAGAAGATCGTGGGTTCGAGCCCCCCACTCCACAGACTTGAGCCCCGGTAATTCAGGCCGACGCTCCCCCCGTGACAGTGACAAGGGGCAGTACTGAGGGAGTGCCGCACTGTCGGAGGGGCAGTACTGAGCGAGCGCTGCACTGTCGGAGGGGCAGTACTGAGGGAGTGCCGTACTGTCGGAGGGGCAGTACTGAGGGAGTGCCGTACTGTCGGAGGGGCAGTACTGAGGGAGTGCCGTACTGTCGGAGGGGCTAGCGGAGGGCACAAACCAGAAGAATTTCTCTCCCCAAGTACTAGGCTCTGTTTGATTAAGAAGGCAGCCTTTCCCACTCGAGAACCAGTAATCTGCTCCTCATTGTTAATGACCCAGTTTTTTGTGTTGAAACAAGCCTGCCTTCAGACACAGAGCCCGGTGCACAGTGACAAGGTGTGGGGAGTGATGGATGGAGCAAACAGCCTGGGCAATCACAGGCGAATATTTACAAGGCGGGTCCTTTGTGCGGCGCTGAGGTGGGGGAACAGAATCAGGAAACAAAGCACTCCACTCCCCACCCAGCGACCGCAACAAGCTCCACTCTCACACATCGACACTTGGAAATCCTCACCCACCTGCTTTCCAATCTCTCCGTGGTCTCCTCGCCTCCCCCGCCCTCCTTACCTCTGTAACCCCCTCCAGCTCTACACCCCTCCCTATCTCTGTAACCCCCTCCAGCCCCTACACCCCTCCCTATCTCTGTAACCCCCTCCAGCCCCTACACCCCTCCCTATCTCTGTAACCCCCTCCAGCCCCTACACCCCTCCCTATCTCTGTAACCTCCTCCAGCCCCTACACCCCTCCCTATCTCTGTAACCCCCTCCAGCCCCTACACCCTCCCTATCTCTGTAACCCCCTCCAGCCCCTACACCCCTCCCTATCTCTGTAACCTCCTCCAGCCCCTACACCCCTCCCTATCTCTGTAACCCCCTCCAGCCCCTACACCTCTCCCTATCCCTGTAACCTCCTCCAGCCCCTACACCCCTCCCTATCTCTGTAACCCCCTCCAGCCCCTACACCCCTCCCTATCTCTGTAACCCCTCCAGCCCCTACACTCCTCCCTATCTCTGTAACCCCTCCAGTCCCTACACCCCTCCCTATCTCTGTAACCCCCTCCAGCCCCTACACTCCTCCCTATCTCTGTAACCCCTCCAGCCCCTACACCCCTCCCTTTCTCTGTAACCCCCTCCAGCCCCTACACCCCTCCCTATCTCTGTAACCCCCTCCAGCTCTACACCCCTCCCTATCCCTGTAACCTCCTCCAGCACCTACATCCCTCCCTATCTCTGTAACCTCCTCCAGCCCCTACACCCCTCCCTATCTCTGTAACCCCCTCCAGCCCCTACACCCCTCCCTATCTCTGTAACCCCTCCAGCCCCTACACCCCTCCCTATCCCTGTAACCTCCTCCAGCCCCTACATCCCTCCCTATCTCTGTAACCCCTCCAGCCCCTACACCCCTCCCTATCTCTGTAACCCCCTCCAGTCCCTACACCCCTCCCTATCTCTGTAACCTCCTCCAGCCCCTACACTCCTTCCTATCTCTGTAACCCCCTCCAGCCCCTACACCCCTCCCTATCTCTGTAACCCACTCCAGCCCCTATACCCCTCCCTATCTCTGTAACCTCCTCCAGCCCCTACATCCCTCCCTATCTCTGTAACCCCCTCCAGCCCCTACACCCCTCCCTATCTCTGTAACCCCCTCCAGCCCCTACATCCCTCCCTATCTCTGTAACTCCCTCTCTGCCTGCTCATTGGAGGCTGGTTTAAATGGGGCCGAGGTGACAGGTTTGATCCCATTGCGGGTCATGAATTCTTTAAATTCGGCACTGGTGAAACATGGCCCGTTGTCACTGACCAGTATGTCAGGCAGGCCGTGGGTGGCAAACATGGCCCTCAGGCTTTCAATGGTGGCGGTGGCGGTGCTTCCCGACATTATTTCACATTCAATCCATTTTGAAAAAGCATCCACCACCACCAGGAACATTTTACCGAGAAACGGGCCCGCATAGTCGACATGGATCCTCGACCATGGTCTGGAGGGCCAGGACCACAAACTTAGTGGTGCCTCTCTGGGCGCGTTGCTCAACTGAGCACACACACTGCATTGCCGTACACAGGACTCTAAGTCAGAGTCGATACCGGGCCACCACACGTGGATCTGGCTATCGCTTTCATCATTACTCTACCCGGGAGTGTGCTGTGGAGATCCGAGATGAACGTCTCCCTGCCCTTTTTTGGTAGCACTACGCGGTTACCCCACAACAGGCAGTCTGCCTGAATGGACAGCTCGTCCTTTCGCCGCTGGAATGGCTTGATTAGCTCTTGCATTTCAACGGGGATGCTGGCCCAGCTCCCATGCAGTACACAGTTTTTTACTAGGGACAGCAGAGGATCTTGGCTGGTCCAAGTCCTAATCTGGCGGGCCGTGACAGGTGGTTTATCATTTTCAAACGCTTCCATGACCATCAACAAGTCTGCGGGCTGCACCACCATCAACAAGTTTGCAGGCTGCGCCATTTCCACCCCCGTGGTGGGCAATGGTAGCCGACTGAGAGCATCCGCACAGTTCTTGGTGCCTGGGGGCTGTGGCGGATGGTATAGTTACACGCTGATAACGTGAGTGCCCACCTTTGTATGCGGGCTGAGGCATTAGTAGTTATCCCCTTGTTTTCAGCGAACAGGGATATGAGGGGCTTGTGATCGGTTTCCAGCTCAAATTTGAGGCCAAACAGGTACTGATGCATTTTCTTTACCCCGAACACACACGCTAATGCCTCTTTCTCAATCATGCTGTCGGCCCTCTTGGCCTTAGATAAGCTCCTGGAGGCATAGGCGACAGGTTGCAACTTCCCCGCAACGTTAGCTTGTTGTAATACACACCCGACTCCGTACGACGACACATCACATGCTAGCACAAGTCTTTTACACGGGTTATACAATACAAGCAGCTTGTTGGAGCATAAAATGTTTCTGGCTTTCTCAAAAGCAATTACTTGGTATTTTTTCCCCATACCCAGTTCTCACCTTTACGCAATAACACATGTAGGGGCTCTAAGACGGTGCTTAACCCCGGTAGGAAGTCACCAAAATAGTTGAGGAGTCCCAGGAATGACTGCAGCTCCGTGACATTCTGTGGCCTGGGCACGTTCCTGATAGCCTCTATCTTGGCGTCTGTGGGCCGAATGCCATCCGCCGCGATCTTTCTCCCCAAAAACTCCACTCCTGTTGCCATGAAGACGCATTTCGACCTCTTCAGCCGCAGCCCTACGCGATCCAGTCGCTGGAGGACCTCCTCCAGGTTTTGTAGGTGCTCGGCGGTGTCCCGACCCGTGACCAATATGTCGTCCTGAAAAACCACCGTGCATGGTACCGACTTGAGTAGGCTCTCCATGTTTCTCTGGAAGATCGCTGCAGCCGACCGAATTCCAAACGGACATCTGTTGTAGATGAATAGTCCCTTGTGCGTGTTGATGCAGGTGAGGCCCTTCAAAGACTCCTCCAGCTCCTGCGTCATGTAGGCCGAAGTCAGGTCGAGCTTGGTGAACGTCTTGCCTCCTGCCAGCGTCGCAAATAGGTTGTCTGCCTTAGGTAGCGGGTATTGGTCCTGTAGCGAGAAACGATTAATAGTTACTTTATAATCACCGCAAATCCTGACCATGCCATCACTTTTGAGTACTGGAACAATCGGGCTGGCCCACTCTCTGAATTCCACTGGGGAGATGATGCCCTCGCATTGCAGCCTGTCCAGCTCGATTTCCACTCTCTCCCTCATCATGTGAGGCATCACTCGCGCCTTGTGGTGAATGGGTCGTGCCTCTGGGACCAAGTGGATCCGCACCTTCGCCCCGGAAAAGTTTCCAATGCCTGGCTCAAAAAGAGAAGGAAATTTGTTCAGAACCTGGGTACATCAGGCCTCATCGACATGTGATAGCGCTCAGATGTCATCCCAGTTCCAGCGGATTTTGCCCAGCCAGCTCCTTCCAAGCAGTGTGGGGTCATCGCCCGGGACAATCCAGAGTGACAGTTCGTGCACCGTGCCCTTGTAGGTGACCTTGACCATGGCGCTGCCCAGGACAGTGATGAGCTCTTTGGTGTACGTTCTCAGTTTCGTGTGGATGGGACTCAGGGCTGGTCTGAGTGCCTTGTTGCACAACAGTCTCTCAAACATCTTTTTTACTCATGATAATTGGCTAGCACCAGTGTCCAGTTCCATGGCTACGGGTAAGCCATTCAATTTTACATTTAGCATTATAGGTGGACATTTCATCGAAAATGTGTGCACCCCGTGTACTTCAGCATCTGCATCCTCTCTCTGAGGCTCGTAATTGCTTTGATCCACCGTGGACCGATCTTCCTCTGCCACGTGGTGGTTAGCAGGTTTTGCAGAGCTTGCAGCTCGTTTGCAAGCTCGTTGGAGGTGCCCCATTGTTCCACAGCTCTTGTAAACATACCCTTTGAAGCGGCATGAATAGGCTGAATGGAAGCCCTCACAACGCCAACAAGGTGTGAATTGCCTTGCATTCATCATTTGTTGCGGACTCTGAGTCATCTGGGTCACCTGAGGCCTGCTGGCAGTTGCAGACTCGTGGTTTCTGCCCTGTACATTTCTGCTCGCAAACACAGTTCCAGTTAATTTATGAACATTGCTAGCACTTGTGTGCTGAGAGATTTGTTTGGTGTTATCACTGGTGGACATAAACGCCTGTGCTATCGCAATGGCCTTACTGAGGGTCGGTGTCTCTACAGTCAAAGGTTTTCGTAGGATGATCTCGTGGCCAATGCCCAGTACAAAAAGTCTCTGAGCATCTGCTCCAGGTAGCCATCAAACTCACATTGTCCTGCAAGTGGCCTTAGCTCGGCAACGTAGCTCACCACTTCCTGACCTTCAGATCGCTGACACGTGTAGAACCGATACCTTGCCATCAGCACGCTCTCCCTCGGGTTAAGATGCTCCTGAACCAGTGTATACAGCTCCTCATACGACTTATCTCTGGGTTTCACCGGAGCCAGAAGATTCTTCATGAGGCTGTAGGTCGGTGCCCCGCAGACCGTGAGGAGGACCGCTCTCCTTTTTGCAGCGCTTCCTTCTCTGTCCAGCTTGTTGGCTACAAAGTACTGGTCTAGCTATTCGACATAGGCTTCCCAGTCCTCACCCTCCGAGAACGTCTTCAGGATGCCCACAGTTTGCTGCATCTTTGCGTTGGATTCGTATACTCGTCGCCAGTTATTGTGTTCCTAACACAGATGAGACTGCACACAGGGAGGTTAAAGTAACAGTGACCTCAGTTTTTATTAAGACACTCCAGAGTGAGGAACAGGCCTTAGGGGCCGGCTTATATACAGTGCTCCCAAGGGATGCTGGGATCACTTGGGACTTCAGGTGATGCGCTCCCTGGTGGCGAAACATGGGAGTGCATGTTTTACAGATACACAACACCTACACCTCTCCTTATCTCTGTAACCTCCTCCAACCCCTACACCCCTCCCTATCTCTGTAACCCCTTCCAGCCCCTACAACCCTCCCTATCTCTGTAACCTCCTCCAGCCCCTGCACCCCTCCCTATCTCTGTAACCCCCTCCAGCCCCTGCACCCCTCCCTATCTCTGTAACCCCTTCCAGCCCCTACAACCCTCCCTATCTCTGTAACCCCCTCCAGCCCCTACACCCTCCCTATCTCTGTAACCTCCTCTAGCCCCTAACCCCTCCCTATCTCTGAAATCTCCCCCAGCCCCTACACCCCTCTCTATCGCTGAAACCTCCTCCCGCCCCTACACCCCTCCCTATCTCTGTAACCTCCACCAGCCCCTGAACCTCTCCCTATCTCTGTAACCTCCTCCAGCCCCTACACCCCTCCCTATCTCTGTAACCTCCTCCAGCCCTACACCCCTCCCTATCTCTCTAACCTGCTCCAGCCCCCTACACCCCTCCCTATCTCTGTAACCCCTTCCAGCCCCTACACCCCTCCCTATCTCTGTAACCCCTTCCAGCCCCTACACCCCTCCGAGATCTCTGCCCTCCTCCAATTCTGGCCACTTGCCCATCCCCCGATTCCCATCGCTCCACCATCGGCGGCCGTGCCTTCAGCTGCCTGGGCCCCAAGCTCTGGAACTCCCTCCCTAAACCTCTCCGTCTCTCTCTCTCTCCTCCTTTCAGACGCTCCTTAAAACCGACCTCTCTGGCCCAGCTTTTGGTCGCCTGTCCCCAATATCTCCCTATGTGGCTCGGGGTCAGATTCTAGTCGTATTTACGCTCCTGTGAAGCGCCCTGGGACATTTTACTGCGTTACAGGCGCTATATAAATGAACGGTGTTGTCGTTCTCCGCGAATAAACTGGGTTTGATGGCCACACGTTATTTTAAGGTGCCGATATTTTGGCTCACACCTTTGCGCTCGGAGGGAAGGCAGTGTGGGCGAGTTGAACCGTTTTCCAATGTATCACTTTCACTGCCAACATCAAACGCTCCCCGCTACCAAGATCTTCGGAAGAAAGCTAACACTAGGCACGGGTGTATGAGTTCCAGGGAAACGCAGGAGGTCAGAAATCCTGGGCTATACGCCCCGAAAACACACGGTCCCCGGAGTCCAGTAAGAAAATTTGCCAACTGCAAAGAAATGGAGGTGGGAGCGGGAGGAAGCTAAACGCTCACAACACGATACTCCGGCTCAGCAGTGGCATCGGTAGAATTGCAATCACAGAAACATAGCAAATAGGAGCAGGAGTAGGCCATTCGGCCCCTCGAGCCTGCACCGCCATTCAATATGATCATGGCTGATCCTCTATCTCAACACCATGTTCCCGCTTTGTCCCCATACCCCTTGATGCCTTTTGTTTCTAGAAATCTATCTGTCTCCCTCTTAAATATATTCAGTGACTTGGCCTCCACAGCCTTCTGTGGTAGAGAATTCCACAGGTTCACCACCCTGAGTGAAAACATTTCTCCTCATCTCCCTCCTAAATTTCCGACCCCGTATCCTGAGACTGTGACCCCTTGTTCTAGACTTCCCAGCCCCGGGGAAACATCCTCCCCGCATCCAGTCTGTCCAACCCCGTCAGAATTTTATACCTTTCAATGAGATCCCCTCTCATTCTTCTAAACTCTAGTGAATACAGGCCCAGTCGACCCAATCTCTCCTCGTACGACAGTCCTGCCATCCCAGGAATCAGTCTGGTGAACCTTCGCTGCACTCCCTCTATGGCAAGTATATCCTTCCTTAGGTAAGGAGACCAAAACTGTGCACAATACTCCAGGTGCGGTCTCACCAAGGCCCTGCAGTAAGACATCCTTGCTCCTATACTCAAATCATGATAAGTAATCTTTTGAAATATTGTATAAATACCTCACTTCTAAAACAAAAGGTAATGTATTACTCTGTGAGGATGCTCACAGGTTAGTTGAGCTGTTGAGTTGGGAGTGGCTTAGCCATCACGTGATGTTCACATGACTCAATAAAACCCTGGCCAGTTGGGTTCGGGGGATCCACGATGGGGCAGGTGGTTGTGAGCCTGGTGGATGAACTGGTAACGTGTCGTGTGATTGTTAAACCTTTTGCTAATAAACCAACTCATTCTTAATAGCGATGTGTTGCTATGAACTCTGAAGCAAAGAACCCATGAAGCACATATATTAAGCCCGGCCTGGTACAGCACAGGGTATAGAAACAGACCTGCATTTATCGATCTCCTCAAGGAATCCCAAATGGCGACACAGTCCATAAGTTCTTTTTTCAAGTATAATCACTGTTTTATCGGCAGAAGCACCAACCGTAATCTGTGCAAAGCAAGAGAGTATATGTGAGCAGAAAATCTTTTACTGGTGATGTTGGTTGAGGGAGGACCGATGGAGCATGACACTGGAGAGTACTACCCCTGTTCTTCTTCCAATTCTGGCCGTGGGATCTTTTACATCTACCCGAGAGGGCAGACGGGGCCTCGGTTTAAGGTCTCATCCGAAAAGGTAGATACAGAATAAAGCTCCCTCTACGCTGTCCCATCACACACTCCCAGGGCAGCTACAGCACGGGGTTAGATACAGAGTAAAGCTCCCTCTACACTGTCCCATCAAACACTCCCAGGGCAGGTACAGGGGGTTAGATACAGAGTAAAGCTCCCTCTACACTGTCCCATCAAACACTCCCAGGGCAGGTACAGCACGGGGTTAGATACAGAGTAAAGCTCGCTCTACACTGTCCCATCAAACACTCCCAGGGCAGCTACAGCACGGGGTTAGATACAGAGTAAAGCTCCCTCTACACTGTCCCATCAAACACTCCCAGGGCAGGTACAGGGGGTTAGATACAGAGTAAAGCTCCCTCTACACTGTCCCCATCAAACACTCCCAGGGCAGGTACAGGGGGTTAGATACAGAGTAAAGCTCCCTCTACACTGTCCCATCAAACACTCCCAGGGCAGGTACAGGGGGTTAGATACAGAGTAAAGCTCCCTCTACACTGTCCCATCAAACACTACCAGGGCAGGTACAGCACGGGTTAGATACAGAGTAAAGCTCCCTCTACACTGTCCCACCAAACACTCCAAGGGCAGGTACAGCACGGGGTTAGATACAGAGTAAAGTTCCCTCTACACTGTCCCATCACACACTTCCAGGGCAGGTACAGCACGGGGTTAGATACAGAGTAAAGCTCCCTCTACACTGTCCCCATCAAACACTCCCAGGGCAGGTACAGCACGGGGTTAGATACAGAGTAAAGCTCCCTCTACACTGTCCCATCAAACACTCCCTGGGCAGGTACAGGGGGTTAGATACAGAGTAAAGCTCCCTCTACACTGTCCCATCAAACACTCCCAGGGCAGGTACAGCACGGGGTTAGATACAGAGTAAAGTTCCCTCTACACTGTCCCATCACACACTTCCAGGGCAGGTACAGCACGGGGTTAGATACAGAGTAAAGCTCCCTCTACACTATGCCCATCAAACACTCCCAGGGCAAGTACAGCATGGGGTTAGATACTGAGTAAAGCTCCCTCTACACTGTCCCCGTTAAACACTCCCAGGGCAGGTACAGTTTAGATGCGTTGGAAGATGGGCATTGGACATATTGTAGACTTGACCATTCCAACGCACTCCTGGCCGGCCTCCCACATTCTACCTGACGTAAACTAGAGGTGATCCAAAACTCGGCTGCCCCGTGCCCTAACTCGCACCGAGTCCCGCTCACCCATCACCCCCTGTGCTCACTGCCCCGTGTCCTAACTCGCACCGAGTCCCACTCACCCATCACCCCCTGTGCTCGCTGACCCGTGTCCTAACTCGCACCGAATCCCGCTCGCCCATCACCCCCTGTGCTCGCTGACCCGTGTCCTAACTTGCACCGAGTCCCGCTCGCCCATCACCCCCTGTGCTCGCTGACCCGTGTCCTAACTCGCACCGAATCCCGCTCGCCCATCACCCCCTGTGTTCGCTGACCCGTGTCCTAACTCGCACCGAATCCCGCTCGCCCATCACCCCCTGTGCTCGCTGACCTACATTGGCTCCCGGTCCGGCAACGCCTCGATTTCAAAATTCCCATCCTCGTGTTCAAATCCCTCCATGGGCCTCACCCCTCCCTATCTCTGTATCTCCTCCAGCCCCACAGCCCCCCGAGATGTCAGCATTCCTCCAATTCTGCCCTCTTGAACATCCCTGATTATAATCGCTCCACCATCGGTGGCCATGCCTTCAACTGCCTGGGCCCCAAGCTCTGGAACTCCCTCCCTGAACCTCTCCGCCTCTCTCTCTCCTCCTTCGAGGCGCTCCTTGAAACCGACCTCTTTGACCCAGCTTTTGGTCACCTGCCCTAACTTCTCTTTATGCGGCTCGGTGTCAAATGTTTTATCTCCTGTGAAGCGTCTTGGGACAGTTCACTACGTTAAAGGCGCTATATAAATAGAGGTTACTGTTGTTCTTTCAGTCTTTTACTGGGAGTGCAGAGTGAGGCCTAGTTAGCCAGGCCCCGCTGGTTGCCACGTACGACAGTGTCCAGCTCCCAGTAGCCACCTGTGTTTACCCAGTGGCTTTTCCCAGTTTGACACACACAAAAAAAAACAGTCCCTGCTCCGATCACAAGTCTGGAAGATAAGTGACACACATACACAAACAGCAGAGCTTTTAACCTCGTTAATCATCAACGTGGCTCTGCTGTTTTATGTGCTGAAGGCTTTTTTAAGGTTTGCAAATCTCCTCCGAGACTTTTTCTCTGGGGGTGGAAGGGCTGGTGGACAGAAAACCACACAGGGACCTGTCGGTACCTGGGGAGTGCGTGCAAATTGCCTGCGAGCTTGTTAACTGTGCTGCCCAATCCAACGCCACAGCCGCAATTTAATCAGGTGCGAACCTCGACACAAACAAGCCTGGGCCGTCGAACAAACACAGCAGTCTCTCCTCGAGCCCATCACTTTAGGAGGCCATCTCATTGAAAATGTATACCATTCTCAAGGGGCTTTGACGGGGTAGATGCAGGGAGGGTGTTTCCCCCAGGACGCTTCAACAGGAGTATTAAAAGACAAAAAATTTGACACCGAGTGACATAAGGAGAAATTAGGGCAGGTGACCAAAAGCTTGGTCAAAGGGGTCTGTTTTAAGGAGCACCTTGAAGGAGAAAAGAGAGTTAGAGAGGTTTAGGGAGGGAGTTCCAGAGCTTGGGGCCCAGGCAGCTGAAGGCACGGCCACCGATGGTGGAGCGATTATAATCAGGGATGCTCAAGAGGGCTAAATTTGAGGAGCGCAGACATCTCGGGGGGGGGGGGAGGTTGTGGGGCTGGAGGAGGTTACAGAGATAGGGAGGGGTGAGGGCCATGGAGGGATTTGTAAACAAGGATGAGAATTGTGAAATTAAGGTGTTGCTTAACCGGAAGCCAAAGTAGGTCAGTGAGCACAGGGGGTGATAGGTGAGCGGGACTGGGTGCAAGTTAGGACACGGGGCAGCGAGCACAGGGGTGATGGGTGAGCGGGACTGGGTGTGAGTTAGGACACGGGGCAGTGAGCACAGGGGGTGATGGGTGACCGGGACTGGGTGCGAGTTAGGACACGGGGCAGTGAGCACAAGGGGTGATGGGTGAGCGGGACTGGGTGCAAGTTAGGACACGGGGCAGTGAGCACAGGGGGTGATGGGTGAGCAGGACTGGGTACAAGTTAGGACAGAGGTCAGCGAGCACAGGGGGTGATGGGTGAGTGGGACTCGGTGCAAGTTAGGACACGGGGCAGTGAGCACAGGGGGTGATGGGTGAGCGGGACTCTAGGACACGGGGCAGTGAGCACAGGGGGTGATGGGTGAGTGGGACTCGGTGAGTGTTAGGACATGGGTCACCGAGCACAGGGGGTGATGGGTGAGCGGGACTCGGTGCGAGTTAGGACATGGAGCAGCGAGCACAGAAGGTGATGGGTGAGCGGGACTTGGTGCGGGTTAGGACACGGGGCAGTGAACACAGGGGGTGATGGGTGAGCGGGACTCGGTGCGCGTTAGGACATGGGGCAGTGAACACAGGGGGTGATGGGTGAGCGGGACTCGGTGCGCGTTAGGACACGGGGCAGTGAACACAGCGGGTGATGGGTGAGCGGGACTCGGTGCGAGTTAGGAGACGGGGCAGTGAACACAGGTGGTGATGGGTGAGTGGGACTCGGTGCGAGTTAGGACACGGGGCAGTGAACACAGGGGGTGATGGGTGAGTGGGACTCGGTGCGAGTTAGGACACGGGGCAGTGAGCACAGGGGGTGATGGGTGAGTGGGACTGGGTGTGAGTTAGGACACGGGGCAGTGAACACAGCGGGTGATGGGTGAGCGGGACTCGGTGCGCGTTAGGACACGGGGCAGTGAACACAGCGGGTGATGGGTGAGTGGGACTGGGTGCGAGTTAGGACACGGGGCAGTGAACACAGGTGGTGATGGGTGAGCGGGACTCGGTGCGCGTTAGGACACGGGGCAGTGAACACAGCGGGTGATGGGTGAGCGGGACTCGGTGCGAGTTAGGACAGGGGGGCAGCCGAGTTTTGGATCACCTCTAGTTTACGGAGGGTAGAACATGGGAGGCCAGCCAGGAGTGCGTTGGAATAGTCAAGTCTGGAGGTAATAAAGGCACAGATGAGGGTTTGGCAGCGGATGAGCTGAGGCAGGGACGGAGACGAGCGATGTTACGGAGATGGAAATAGACGGGTTTAGTTATGCTGCGGATGAGGAGGAATTTCTTCACTCAGAGAGTGGTGAATCTTTGGAATTCTCTGCCCCAGAGAGAGGTAAATGCTCAGTCGTTGAGTATATTCAAGACAGTGGTTAATAAATTTTTGGATATTAAGGGAATCGAGGGATCAGTCGGGAAAGTGGAGTTGAGGTTGAAGGTCAGCCGCGATCTCATTGGATGGCGGAGTAGGCTCAAGGGGCCGAATGGCCGACTCCTGCTCCTAATTCTTATAACACGAGCATCTTAAAAACCTCCACAGGTAGTTTTGCACTGCGTGGGGGTAATGATTGACGATTGTCTCGCGATTTTGCCCGCTTCATAACAAAAACTGATATTTGGGACAGGCGACCAAAAGCTGGGTCAGAGAGGTCGGTTTTTAAGGAGCCTCTTAAAGGAGGAGAGAGAGGCGGAGAGGTTTAGGGAGGGAGTTCCAGAGCTTGGGGCCCAGGCAGCTGAAGGCACGGCCACCGATGGTGGAGCGATGGAATTCAGGGGGGGGTGATGACACAAGGGGACGGAATTGGAGGAGCTACACTTCTTCTGGCTCCGAGACGAGAGAGAATGAGCGAGGTGGGGAGGGCCCAGCGAGCCAAGGGGGGTGGGCTCACTCCATGAGGCTGGTTGAAAACATAAGAACATAAGAAACAGGAGCAAGAGTCAGCCATTCGGCCCCTCGAGCCTGCTCCGCCATTTAATACGATCATGGCTGATCCGATCATGGACTCAGCTCCACTTCCCTGCCCGCTCTCCATAAACCCTTATTCCCTTATCGTTTAAGAAACTGTCTATTTCAGTCTTAAATTTATTCAATGACCCGGCTTCCACAGCTCTCTGAGGCAGCGAATTCCACAGATTTACAACCCTCTGAGAGAAGAAATTCCTCCTCATCTCAGTTTTAAATGGGCGGCCCCTTATTCTAAGACCATGCCCCCTAGTTCTAGTCTCCCCCATCAGTGGGAACATCCTCTCTGCATCCACCTTGTCAAGCCCCCTCGTAATCTGATACATTTCGATAAGACCCCCTCCCATTCTTCTGAATTCCAATGAGTAGAGGCCCAACCTCCTCAACCTTTCCTCATAAGCCAACCCCCTCATCCCCGGAATCAACCGAGTGAACCTTCTCTGAACTGCCTCCAAAGCAAGTATATCCTTTCGTAAATATGGAAACCAAAACTGCACGCAGTACTCCAGGTGTGGCCTCACCAATACCCGGTATAACTGGAGCAAGACTTCCCTGCTTTTATACTCCATCACCTTTGCAATAAAGGCCAAGATACCATTGGCCTTCCTGATCACTTGCCGGGCTCAGGGCTCAACCCCAGGCTTTGGTGGGGGCGGGGGGGGGGGATGGGTGCGATGTGCACATTATTGTCTGTCCCACGCAACCTCCCCCTCCCCCGCCTTTGTGACCCGCCACAATCAGCAAGGACGCATTCTCAGTTGCGTCGAAATGGGCCCGGCTATTGTGAGAGGACGAGCCCATTGTTCTGTCGGTATGTGCTCTCCTCTCTCTCTCTCTCTCCCACCCCCCCGCCCCCAGCCACACACAACTAGGAAGCAATAGCTATTCAGGCCTGTCTTTCAGAGGTGTCTGGGCAGCTGCCACACACAGTGAGTTTGCTTAAGACAGGCAGAAAAAAGGCCATTGTTTGAGCGAGAGGCAAGAGAGATGTCGTGAGCAGCTGGCCAACTCCTGCTTGGCTCATTCCCTCCCCCAGTATTCGGTCATTTTCTCTTCATAAGGAGAACACTCCATAAAACACAGAGCCGCGCCAATAATTTCTCGACAGGCCCGGTTGTTACGGCAACACGGGCGGCCGAACAGCTGTCTGATCAAGGCCGCTCGATGCAAACGCGCCTGGATTGCTCGATGCGCAAGAGGAACCGGCTTCAGGTGAAACCTCCCCAGCGACGCCTCGCGACTGGTGAAGAGGCCCTGGGCCTTTGCCACGGGGAGCCTCCACTTTCCCGGGGAATTCGCCACAGCCTGGAGTCAAGGGCTTGTTGGGGACAGGGCCGAACTTTCCAAGTCAGCGCGGGCGAGGTAGGTGCCCGGGCGAGGGAGGTGCTCAGGCTTTGGTCGCTGGTCATTGCGAAGCTCAGAGTGTTGGCGTCGCTGGCAGCCGGGGAGAAGGACTTGCGTTTAGACAGGGCCTTTCGAGACCTCATTGCTGAGGGAGCGCCGTGCTGTGCTGTCGGAGGGGCAGTGCTGAGGGAGCTCCGTGCTGTGCTGTCGGAGGGGCAGTACTGAGGGAGCACCGCATTGTCGGAGGGGCAGTACTGAGGGAGTGCTGCACTGTCGGAGGGACGGTACTGAGGGAGAGCCGCACTGTCGGAGGGACGGTACTGAGGGAGTGCCGCACTGTCGGAGGGGCGGTACTGAGGGAGCGCCGCACTGTCGGAGGGTCGGTACTGAGGGAGCGCCGCACTGTCGGAGGGTCGGTACTGAGGGAGCGCCGCACTGTCGGAGGGGCGGTACTGAGGGAGCGCCGCACTGTCGGAGCGGCCGTCTTTCGGATGAGACGTTAAACGGAGGCCCCGTCTGCCCTCTCGGGTGGATGTAAAAGATCCCAGAGCCACTATTGGAAGAAGAGCAGGGGAGTTCTCCCCGGTGTCCTGGGGCCAATATTTATCCCTCGACCAACATCACTAAAACAGATGATCTGGGTCATTATCACATCGCTGTGTGTGGGAGCTTGCTGTGCGCAAATTGGCGTTTCCCACATTGCAAGCACACTCCAAAAAGAAAAGTAATTAATTGGCTGTGAAGCACTTTGGGACATCCGGTGGTTGTGAAAGGTGCTGTATAAATGCAAGTCTTTTGTATCTTTTATAAACTTGTTTTATAGCCAGTTTGGGGCTGAGGAGGATCAAATGACATCGGCAGCAGCTGGAGCCCATGTGGGGTGCGGATCGTGAGGCGGACGTGGGTCCGTGGGACCCTGAGAGTTGTCATGGCGTTGTGAGAGAGCCTGGTGCTTGTTGACGCAAGGTTGCTGCGGTCTCAATCGGCCCAGCCTGTGTGGGCCGGCCTGTCCTTGTTCCGTCAGGGAAACATTTACCTTCAACAAGGGCAAACAGCCCTGTGTACACACACTCATTTCACCGCCTGTGGAACAAAGACTTGCATCTATATGGCGCCTCTCACCCCCACCGGACGTCCCACAGCGCCTCACAGCCAATGAAGTACTATCGGAGTGCGCTCACTGTTGTAATGTGGGAAACGCCAATTAGCGCACAGCAAGCTCCCACACACAGCGATGTGATAATGACCCAGATCATCTGTTTTAGTGATGTTGGTCGAGGGATAAATATTGGCCCCAGGACACCGGGGAGAACTCCCCCTGCTCTTCTTCCAATAGTGGCCCCGGGATCTTTTACATCCACCCGAGAGGACACACGGGGCCTCGGTTTAATGTCTCATCCGAGAGACGGCCCCTCCGACAGTGCGGCACTCCCTCAGTACTGCCCCTCCGACAGTGCGGCACTCCCTCAGTACTGCCCCTCCGACAGTGCGGCGCTCTCTCAGTACTGCCCCTCCGACAGTGCGGCGCTCTCTCAGTACTGCCCCTCCGACAGTGCGGTGCTCCCTCAGTACTGTCCCTCCGACAGTGCGGCACTCCCTCAGTACTGCCCCTCCGACAGTGCGGTGCTCCCTCAGTACTGCCCCTCCAACAGTGCGGCGCTCCCTCAGTACTGCCCCTCCGACAGTGTCAGAAGGTTGTGCGTTCAAGTCCTCACTCCAGAGCCTTGAGCACATATATCTAGGCTGACACTCCCAGTGCAGTACTGAGGGAGCGCCGCACTGTCGGAGGGGCAGTACTGAGGGAGCGCCGCACTGTCAGAGGGGCAGTACTGAGGGAGCGCCGCACTGTCGGAGGGGCAGTACTGAGGGAGCGCCGCACTGTCGGAGGGGCAGTACTGAGGGAGCGCCGCACTGTCGGAGGGGCAGTACTGAGGGAGCGCCGCACTGTCGGAGGGGCAGTACTGAGGGAGCGCCGCACTGTCGGAGGGGCAGTACTGAGGGAGCGCCGCACTGTCGGAGGGGCAGTACTGAGGGAGCGCCGCACTGTCGGAGGGGCAGTACTGAGGGAGCGCCGCACTGTCGGAGGGGCAGTACTGAGGGAGCGCCGCACTGTCGGAGGGGCTGTACTGAGGGAGTGCCGCACTGTCGGAGGGGCAGTACTGAGGGAGCGCCGCACTGTCGGAGGGGCAGTACTGAGGGATTACCGCACTGTCGGAGGGGCAGTACTGAGGGAGTGCCGCACTGTCGGAGGGGCAGTACTGAGGGAGCGCCGCACTGTCGGAGGGGCAGTACTGAGGGAGTGCCGCACTGTCGGAGGGGCAGTACTGAGGGAGCGCCGCACTGTCAGAGGGGCAGTACTGAGGGAGCGCCGCACTGTCGGAGGGGCAGTACTGAGGGAGCGCCGCACTGTCGGAGGGGCAGTACTGAGGGAGCGCCGCACTGTCGGAGGGGCAGTACTGAGGGAGCGCCGCACTGTCGGAGGGGCAGTACTGAGGGAGCGCCGCACTGTCGGAGGGGCAGTACTGAGGGAGCGCCGCACTGTCGGAGGGGCAGTACTGAGGGAGCGCCGCACTGTCGGAGGGGCAGTACTGAGGGAGCGCCGCACTGTCGGAGGGGCTGTACTGAGGGAGTGCCGCACTGTCGGAGGGGCAGTACTGAGGGAGCGCCGCACTGTCGGAGGGGCAGTACTGAGGGATTACCGCACTGTCGGAGGGGCAGTACTGAGGGAGTGCCGCACTGTCAGAGGGGCAGTACTGAGGGAGCGCCGCACTGTCGGAGGGGCAGTACTGAGGGAGTGCCGCACTGTCGGAGGGGCAGTACTGAGGGAGCACCGCACTGTCGGAGGGGTGGTACTGAGGGAGCGCCGCACTGTCGGAGGGGCAGTACTGAGGGAGCGCCGCACTGTCGGAGGGGCAGTACTGAGGGAGTGCCGCACTGTCGGAGGGGCGGTACTGAAGGAGTGCCGCACTGTCGGAGGGGCAGTACTGAGGGAGCGCCGCACTGTCGGAGGGGCAGTACTGAGGGAGTGCCGCACTGTCGGAGGGGCGGTACTGAGGGAGCGCCGCACTGTCGGAGGGGCAGTACTGAGGGAGCGCCGCACTGTCGGAGGGGCAGTACTGAGGGAGAGCCGCACTGTCGGAGGGGCAGTACTGAGGGAGCCCCGCACTGTCGGAGGGGCAGTACTGAGGGAGAGCCGCACTGTCGGAGGGGCAGTACTGAGGGAGTGCGGCACTGTCGGAGGGGCAGTACTGAGGGAGTGCCGCACTGTCGGAGGGGCAGTACTGAGGGAGCGCCGCACTGTCGGAGGGGCAGTACTGAGGGAGCGCCGCACTGTCGGAGGGGCAGTACTGAGGGAGCGCCGCACTGTCGGAGGGGCAGTACTGAGGGAGTGCCGCACTGTCGGAGGCAAGTTAACGTTTCAGGTCGATGACCCTTTGTGCGAACCTATATTATATAAAAAAAAACAGGAACTGGGTCAGTGTCACATTGCTGTGTGTGTGGGAGCTTGCTGTGCGCAAACTGGCTTCCCCCACATTACAACAGTGAGTGCCCACAGAAAGTGCTTCATTGGGACTGTGAGGCTCTTTGGGACGTCCGGCTGGTCGTGAAAGGCGCTATATAAATGCAGGTCTTTGTGTCTTCCTTCTGTCAGTCCAACACTGCCACCTGGGCTCACTGCGCTGCTATAGCACCAGAAACCTCACCACTGAGGCGATCTGTCGGCTCATTTCGGGCCTGATTCCGAGACGTTATTTGAAGAGCAGCTCTGCTGTCGGGACTAAGGTGGCTATACTCGTGTTGCGCACTGCACACGAGGCTGTGGTGTGAAAGAAAGACCGACCCCAGCAATTCGACCGGGTCTTTCACCACCCCGGCACGTCCCAAAGCGCTTCGAGGCCAACCAGCTCCAACGCTCCCCTCCGGATCGCGCACCGTCCCCGGCTTGGAAGCACATCGGCCGTTCCGGCGGGATTTGAGCGGTTCTGAGACAGTCAGTCGATGGTCGCCGCCGCTGTTTGCGAGGGGCGCCTGCCCCTTCAGGCTGTACTGAGGGGAATCCACTCTTGTGAGGAACCCATCCCCGTGCGTCGCAGTCCCTCCAAGCATTTCGCCCTCGTGGGGGTGATCGCTGACGGGCCAAAATGGCCGCCTAGAGTTGAGCCAGATTTGGTCAAGTCGGCCTCAGTCGGCATTTCTTTGCTGGTGTCGCGGTTGTATTCTCCGGAGGCGGCATTTTCGCGGCGTTTGCAAGCCAACGTGTTGGTGTCGATAATTCTCGTGCTAGAATTCAGCTGGACATCGATACGGATGTGACATGCGGCCTGGAGAGCCAGGCCGGAGTACGTGGTACAGTGCACCAGGGCCAGTGCGGTCGTCCGGAGGATGTGAACGTCTGCTCCCCAGGTGCAGCTTTAATGGCTCACGTTGACCCGACTCTTCAGTGCCAGCCGGGGCTCGCCGGGCAGTGCTCTCGCCTCGGAGACAGAAGGTCGCGGGTTCGAGTCTCACTCCAGGGACTCGAGCACGTAAATCTAGGCCGACACTCCCAGGGCGGTGCCGAGGGAGCGCCGTACTGCGCTGTCGGAGGGGCGGTGCCGAGGGAGTGTCGCACTGTGCTGTCGGAGGGGCGGTGCCGAGGGAGCGCCGTACTGCGCTGTCGGAGGGGCAGTACTGAGGGAGCGCCGTACTGTCGGAGGGGCAGTACTGAGGGAGTGCCGCACTGTCGGAGGGGCAGTACTGAGGGAGCGCCGTACTGTCGGAGGGGCAGTACTGAGGGAGCGCCGTACTGCGCTGTCGGAGGGGCAATACTGAGGGAGCGCCGTACTGCGCTGTCGGAGGGGCGGTGCCGAGGGAGCGCCGTACTGTGCTGTCGGAGGGGCGGTGCCGAGGGAGTGTCGCACTGTCGGAGGGGCAGTACTGAGGGAGCGCTGCACTGTCGGAGGGGCAGTACTGAGGGAGCGCTGCACTGTCGGAGGGGCAGTACTGAGGGAGTGCTGCACTGTCGGAGGGGCAGTACTGAGGGAGTGCCGCACTGTCGGAGGGGCGGTACTGAGGGAGTGCCGCACTGTCGGAGGGGCAGTACTGAGGGAGTGCTGCACTGTCGGAGGGGCAGTACTGAGGGAGCCCCGCACTGTCGGAGGGGCAGTACTGAGGGAGCGCTGCACTGTCGGAGGGGCAGTACTGAGGGAGCGCTGCACTGTCGGAGGGGTGGTACTGAGGGAGTGCCGCACTGTCGGAGGGGCAGTACTGAGGGAGTGCTGCACTGTCGGAGGGGCAGTACTGAGGGAACGCCGCACTGTCGGAGGGGCGGTACTGAGGGAGCGCCGTACTGCGCTGTCGGAGGGGCAGTACTGAGGGAGCGCCGCACTGTCGGAGGGGCGGTGCCGAGGGAGCGCCGCACTGTCGGAGGGGCGGTACTGAGGGAGCGCCACACTGTCGGAGGGGCAGTACTGAGGGAGTGCCGCACTGTCGGAGGGGCGGTGCCGAGGGAGCGCCGCACTGTCGGAGGGGCGGTACTGAGGGAGCGCCACACTGTCGGAGGGGCAGTACTGAGGGAGCGCCGCACTGTCGGAGGGGCAGTACTGAGGGAGCGCCGCACTGTCGGAGGGGCAGTACTGAGGGAGCGCCGCACTGTCAGAGGGGCAGTACTGAGGGAGTGCCGCACTGTCAGAGGGGCAGTACTGAGGGAGTGCCGCACTGTCGGAGGGGCAGTACGGAGGGAGCCCAACACTGTCGGAGGGGCAGTACTGAGGGAGTGCCGCACTGTCAGAGGGGCAGTACTGAGGGAGTGCCGCACTGTCGGAGGGGCAGTACTGAGGGAGTGCCGCACTGTCGGAGGGGCGGTACTGAGGGAGCGCCGCACTGTCGGAGGGGCAGTACTGAGGGAGTGCCGCACTGTCGGAGGGGCAGTACTGAGGGAGCGCCGCACTGTTGGAGGGGCAGTACTGAGGGAGCGCCGCACTGTCAGAGGGGCAGTACTGAGGGAGCCCCGCACTGTCGGAGGTGCCGTCCTGAGGGAGCGCCGCACTGTCGGAGGGGATGGACGTCAAAAGATCCCAAGTCGACTATGGGAAGAAGAGCAGGGTGCGGGGTGGGGGGGGGGGGGTGGGATGGACGAGGAGGGGAGGGGAGGGGAGGGGAACTTCTCCTCCTGCGCCCTCAAACCGCCATCGCCATTGGCGATTGTCGGTATGGGTGGGAGATCCTGTTGGTGCGCGATATTGGCGGACCCAACTTTGAAAAGAAAAGAGGCGCGCCATTGGCCAGCTAAGCATTTTCGTGGACGCGTGTGGGGAGGGGTTTGAGTCGCGGCGGAGATGCGGGAAAGGGGCTCGGGCGTGCCGCTTGGAATGGAGGGGCCGGATTCGCCCTCCGTCGCGTTAGAGGGGCCGAACGGCCATCCCTTGGCGCAGCAAATACGCCGATTGGCTGCATTTTCGGGGGGGGGCAGCGCCTCGCGGATAGGTAGCCAATGAGACAGCGGCTGAGGTTCGGGGGGGGGGGGGGGGGTGGGGGTTTAAATCGATTTGAGTCGATTGACCCCGCGGTGACCTCAGGACGGCGAGGCGGACAACCGCCAACAGAAAAAGGGCGCCAAGTGGCGAAGTGCGAGGGCGTGCGCGTGCGCAGGCGCAGTGAGGCGGCAGGCGACGCCCCTCCCCACAAAGCCCCCGCGCCAGGGGCCGCAGTGAGCATGCGCGGAGAGCGAGCGAGCGAGAGCGAACGAGCGAGAAAAAAACGCGGGGGGGGGGGGACTACAACTCCCGGCAGGCCCGCGCGCGCAGTGCCTCCAACTCCCGGCGTGCGGCGGGCGGGCCGAGCATGCGCAGAGGGCGAAGCGTGGGGCGAAACTACAAGTCCCGGCGTGCCGCGGCGGCCCGAGCATGCGCAGTGGGCGGAGTCGGGTGGGCGGCCCAGGCGCTTTGTGTGCGGCGGGCGGACGGACGGAGTGAGCGGGGAGGGGGTGGGGAAATAAAAAAAAAAAGCGCCTTTTCTTTGTCCCGTCCATTGATTGTGTTTGTTTTATTTTACCCCCCTCCTCCCCCGCGCCGGACTTTTTATTTAAACCTCAGCCGGTGAGTGAGCGCCGCGTTATCCGGGAGCAATGCCACAGGGGGGTCGGCTAACTGTGTTCCCCCCAGTAGTGTGTGGGGGCCTTATCCCTGAGCAATGTCACAGGGGGGTCGGCTAACTGTGTTCCCCCCAGTAGTGTGTGGGGGCTTTATCCGGGAGCAATGTCACAGGGGGTCGGCTAACTGTGTTCCCCCCAGTAGTGTGTGGGAGCTTTATCCGGGAGCAATGTCACAGGGGGGTCGGCTAACTGTGTTCCCCCCCAGTAGTGTGTGGGGGCTTTATCCGGGAGCAATGTCACAGGGGGTCGGCTAACTGTGTTCCCCCCCAGTAGTGTGTGGGAGCTTTATCCGGGAGCAATGTCACAGGGGGGTCGGCTAACTGTGTTCCCCCCCAGTAGTGTGTGGGGGCTTTATCCGGGAGCAATGTCACAGGGGGTCGGCTAACTGTGTTCCCCCCAGTAGTGTGTGGGGGCTTTATCCGGGAGCAATGTCACAGGGGGGTCGGCTAACTGTGTTCCCCCCCAGTAGTGTGTGGGGGCTTTATCTGGGAGCAATGTCACAGGGGGGTCGGCTAACTGTGTTCCCCCCAGTAGTGTGTGGGGGCTTTATCCAGGAGCAATGTCACAGGGGGGTCGGCTAACTGTGTTCCCCCAGTAGTGTGTGGGGGCTTTATCTGTGAGCAATGTCACAGGGGGTCGGCTAACTGTGTTCCCCCCAGTAGTGTGTGGGTGCTTTATCCGTGAGCAATGTCACAGGAGGGTCAGCTAATTGTGTTCCCCCAGTAGTGTGTGGGGGCTTTATCCAGGAGCAATGTCACAGGGGGTCGGCTAACTGTGTTCCCCCCCAGTAGTGTGTGGGGGCTTTATCTGGGAGCAATGTCACAGGGGGGTCGGCTAACTGTGTTCCCCCCAGTAGTGTGTGGGGGCTTTATCCAGGAGCAATGTCACAGGGGGGTCGGCTAACTGTGTTCCCCCAGTAGTGTGTGGGGGCTTTATCTGTGAGCAATGTCACAGGGGGTCGGCTAACTGTGTTCCCCCCAGTAGTGTGTGGGTGCTTTATCCGTGAGCAATGTCACAGGAGGGTCAGCTAATTGTGTTCCCCCAGTAGTGTGTGGGGGCTTTATCCGGGAGCAATGTCACAGGGGGGTCGGCTAACTGTGTTCCCCCCAGTAGTGAGTGGGGGCTTTATCCGGGAGCAATGTCACAGGGGGTCAGCTAACTGTGTTCCCCCAGTAGTGTGTGGGAGCTTTATCCGGGAGCAATGCCACAGGGGGTTGGCTAACTGTGTTCCCCCCAGTAGTGTGTGGGGGCTTTATCCGTGAGCAATGTCACAGGAGGGTCAGCTAATTGTGTTCCCCCCAGTAGTGTGTGGGGGCTTTATCCGGGAGCAATGTCACAGGGGGGTCGGCTAACTGTGTTCCCCCCAGTAGTGTGTGGGGGCTTTATCTGTGAGCAATGTCACAGGGGGTCGGCTAACTGTGTTCCCCCAGTAGTGTGTGGGGGCTTTATCCGGGAGCAATGTCACAGGGGGTCGGCTAACTGTGTTCCCCCCAGTAGTGTGTGGGGGCTTTATCCGTGAGCAATGTCACAGGGGGTCGGCTAACTGTGTTCCCCCCAGTAGTGTGTGGGTGCTTTATCCGTGAGCAATGTCACAGGAGGGTCAGCTAATTGTGTTCCCCCCAGTAGTGTGTGGGGGCTTTATCCGGGAGCAATGTCACAGGGGGGTCGGCTAACTGTGTTCCCCCCAGTAGTGAGTAGGGGCTTTATCCGGGAGCAATGTCACAGGGGGTCAGCTAACTGTGTTCCCCCAGTAGTGTGTGGGAGCTTTATCCGGGAGCAATGCCACAGGGGGTCGGCTAACTGTGTTCCCCCCAGTAGTGTGTGGGGGCTTTATCCGGGAGCAATTTCATGGGTGGGGAAGGGGAGGAGGGCTGTGCGGGAGAGGGGGTAGCTAAATAATTGGCAATATTGCACAGCGCTTTATCCAGGAGCAATGTCAGGGTGGTCGGCTAAATCGTCGCCAGTATTGTGTGCCGCTTTATCCAGGAGCAATGCCATGTGGGGTCACCTAAACAGTGGCTAATAACAGCAGTCGCATTCATTTGATGTAAACGCGGTCGTTCACTATTGGTTTATGTCCTTCCTTTAAGTTTGCTCCGCGCTAATTGTCGATGTTCCGCAGGCTGGTGTCGGGCCCGGAGAGGACGGGATGGGTCTCAAGTCCACGCAAGCGGCTTTTTTCCCCATCTGCAGCATCGGCGGGGTGGTGAAGCTGTTTGAGTTCGAGCTGAAGAAGGAGGAGCCAGACCTCACGCTGCTGTCCCTGGTCCTGGGGTTCGTGGAGCATTTCATGGCCGTCAACAGGGTCATCCCCATCAATGTCCCCGGCTACAGCTTCGAAGGTCCCACGGAGCCGGGTTCGGAGTCGGCCTCCTGTTTCCCCCGGGTCGACCTCCTCCAGATCCGGGCCCTGCACACCAGGTTCACCACCATGATCCGGGGCGCAGTAGATCGTTCCCTCTACCCAATGAAGGGGGGCTACTCCAGCCGGGAGCTGGTGAAGAAAGTGTCCGACGTGATCTGGAACAGCCTCAGCCGCTCCTATTTCAAGGACAGAGCGCACATCCAGTCTCTCTTCAGCTTCATCACCGGTGGGTCTTCCGCTATTAAACGGGCCCGACGCCCGGTGGCTCAGCGGGTAGCACACTCGCCTTTTGAGCCACGGGGAGCGCCGCACTGTCGGAGGTGCAGTACTGTGGGAGCGCCGTACTGCGCTGTCGGAGGGGCAGTACTGAGGGAGCGCCGTACTGCGCTGTCGGAGGGGCAGTACTGAGGGAGCGCCGTACTGCGCTGTCGGAGGGGCAGTACTGTGGGAGCGCCGTACTGTGCTGTCGGAGGGGCAGTACTGAGGGAGCGCCGTACTGCGCTGTCGGAGGGGCAGTACTGAGGGAGCGCCGTACTGCGCTGTCGGAGGGGCAGTACTGAGGGAGCGCCGTACTGCGCTGTCGGAGGGGCAGTACTGAGGGAGCGCCGTACTGCGCTGTCGGAGGGGCAGTACTGAGGGAGTGCCGTACTGCACTGTCGGAGGGGCAGTACTGAGGGAGCGCCGCACTGTCGGAGGGGCGGTGCTGAGGGAGCGCCGTACTGTCGGAGGGGCGGTACAGAGGGAGCGCTGTACTGTCATCTCTGCCTTTGCTACCTCCAGACTTGACTCTTCCAACGCACTCCTGGCCAAAACTCGGTTGCCCAGTGTCCTAACTCGCACCGAGTCCCACTCACCCATCACCCCTTGTGCTCGCTGACCTACGTAGGCTCCTGGTTAAGCAACGCCTCGATTTCAAAATTCCCCTCCTTGTTTACAAATCCCTCCATGGCCCTACACCCCTCCCTATCTCTGTAACCCCCTCCAGCCCCACAACCCCCTCGAGATGTCTGCGCTCCTCTAATTCTGCCCTCCTGAGCATCCCTGATTATAATCGCTCCACCATTGGTGGCCGTGCCTTCTGTTGCCTGGGCCCCAAGCTCTGGAACTCCCTCCCTAAACCTCTCCGCCTCTCTCTCCTCCTTCAAGACGCTCCTTAAATCCGACCTCTTTGACCAAGCTTTTGGTCACCTGCGCTAATTTTTCCTTGTAGGAACATAGAAATTCCGGCCCATCGTGTCCGCGCCGGCCGACAAAGAGCCGCACGGCCCTCGGTCAGCAGCCCCGAAGGTTACATATAAACCTATGAACAATGACGGAAGGGCAAAGAGCACCCGGCCCAACCAGTCCGCCCCCACACAACCGCGACACCCCTTACACTGAAACATTCTCCACTCCACCCCAACCGGAGCCAGTGATCTCCTGAGAGAGGCAAAAACCAGATAACCACCCAGGCCAATTTAGGGAGAAAAATTAAGCGGCTCGAAGTCAAATTTTTCTTTCTCGTAATACTCCTGTGAAGCGCCTTGCAACGTTTCACTACATTAAAAGGCGCTATATAAATACAGGTTGTTGTTGTCTGTGTTTGGCTGTGATGATGAAGTCGTTAATCTGGGTCATGTTGAGACGGTGCGGTGCTTTGTGTCCGACCTTTGCGCCTCTCTCTCCGCAGGCACGAAGCTGGACAGCTCGGGGGTGGCCTTCGCGGTGGTGGCTGCCTGCCAGGTGCTGGGCCTCCGCGACGTGCACCTGGGCCTGTCCGAGGACCACGCCTGGGTGGTGTTCGGGGAGAGCGGCCAGGAGACGGCTGAGGTGACGTGGCACGGGAAAGGAAACGAGGACCGCAGGGGGCAGACCGTGACGGCGGGCGTGGCCGAGAGGGTGAGACCGCTGCAACTCCGCGATACGCGCCCGCCTCGGGTATTGTCCCGTGTGTCGCCCGCCCCGGCCCCGGCCCCAGCCCGTGCCCTGTTCTGTCTGTCGCTGTTCCATTTGCAATTACAATTAGCTCATCCCAAACTCTCGTCCTTTATTACAAGAGGTATCCACTTTGGTGGCAAAAACAGGAAGGCAGAATATTATCTGATTAGGAAAAGGGGAGGTGCAACGAGACCTGGGTGTCATGGTACATCAGTCACTGAAAGTTGGCATGCAGGTACAGCAGGCGGTGAAGAAGGCAAATGGCATGTTGGCCTTCATAGCAAGAGGATTTGAGTATAGGAGCAGGGAGGTCTTACTGCAGTTGTACAGGGCCTTGGTGAGACCCCACCTGGAATATTGTGTACAGTTTTGGTCTCCTAGTCTGAGGAAGGACATTCTTGCTATTGAGGGAGTGCAGCGAAGGTTCACCAGACTGATTCTAGGGATGGCAGGACTGACATATGAGGAGAGACTGGATCGACTGGGCCTGTATTCACTGGAATTTAGAAGAATGAGAGAGGATCTCATAGAAACATATAAAATTCTGACTGGACTGGACAGGTTAGATGCAGGAAGAATGTTCCCGATGTTGGGGAAGTCCAGAACCAGGGGACATAGTCTAAGGATAAGGGGTAAGCCATTTAGGACCGAGATGAGGAGAAATTTCTTCACTGAGTTGTTAACCTGTGGAATTCCCTGCCGCAGAGAGTTGTTGAGGCCAGTTCATTGGATATATTCAAGAGGGAGTTAGATGTGGCCCTTACGGCTAAAGGGATCAAGGGGTATGGAGAGAAAGCAGGAAAGGGGTACTGAGGGAATGATCAGCCATGATCTTATTGAATGGTGGTTCAGGCTCGAAGGGTCGAATGGCCTACTCCTGCACCTATTTTCTATGTTTCTTGAGTATAAGAGTAAAGACGTCTTACTGCAATTATATCATCATCGTTGGCAGTCCCTCGGAATCGAGGAAGGTTTGTTTCCACTCTGACAATGAGTCCTTCGGTGGCTGAACAGTCGGAATACGAGAACCACAGTCCCTGTCACAGATGGGACAGACAGTGGTTGAGGGAAGGGGAGGGTGGGACTGGTTTGCCGCACGCTCCTTCCGCTGCCTGCGCTTGGTCTCTGCACGCTCTTGGTGACGAGATTCGAGGTGCTCAGCGCCCTCCCGGATGCACTTTCTCCACATAGGGCGGACTGGTCTTTGACCAGGGACTCCCAGGTGTCGGTGGGGATGTTGCACTTTATCAGGGAGGCTTTGAGGGTGGTCCCTTGTAACGTTTCCTCTGCCCCACCTTTGGCTCGTTTGCCGTGAAGGAGTTCCGAGTAGAGCGCTTGCTTTGGGAGTCTCGTGTCTGGGGCATGCGGACAATGTGGCCCTGCCCAGCGGAGCTGGTCGAGTGTGGGTCAGTGCTTCAATGCTGGGGATGTTGGCCTGGTCGAGGACGCTAACGTTGGTGCGTCTGTCCTCCCAGAGGATTTGCAGGATCTTGTGGAGACATTGTTGGTGTTATTTCACCAGCGACTTTTCCATTTGCAATTATATCAACTCATCCGAAACTCTCGTCCTTTATTACAGGAGGATTTGAGTATAAGAGTAAAGACGTCTTACTGCAATTATACAGGGCCCTGGTGAGACCACACCTGGAGTATTGTGCACAGCTTTGGTCTCCTTACCTAAGGACGGATATACTTGCCACAGAGGGAGTGCAGCGAAGGTTCACCAGACTGATTCCTGGGATGGGGGGATTGTCCTATGAGGAGAGATTGAGCAGACTGGGCCGATATTCTCTGGAGTTTAGAAGAATGAGAGGGGATCCCATTGAAACACACACAATTCTTACAGGGCTTGACAGGGTAGATGCAGGGAGGGTGTTTCCCCCCGGGGCTGGGGAGTCTAGAACCAGGGCTCACAGTCTCAGGATAAGGGCTCGGCCATTTAGGACGGAGATGAGGAGGAATTTCTTCACTCAGAGGGAGGTGAATCTTTGGAATTCTCTGCCCCAGAGGGCCGTGGGAGGCTCAGTCTTCAAGGCCGAGATCGAGAGATTTTTGGATATTAAGGGACTCGAGGAATGTGGGGATACTGCAGGAAAGTGGAGTTGAGGTAGAGAGACAGCTGCGATCTCATTGAATGGCGGAGCAGGCTCGAGGGGCCGAATGGCCGACTCCTGCTCCTGATTCTTAAGTTCTAACTCGCCGCCTGAAAGGGTGGTAGAGGCAGAAACCCTCACCCACATTTGGATGTGCATTTGAAGTGCTGTAACCTGCAGGGCTACGGAACGAGAGCTGGAAAGTGGGATGAGGCTGGGTGGCTCTTTGTCGGCCGGTGCGGACACGATGGGCCGAGATGGCCACCTTCCGTGCTGCAAATTTCTATGATGCCTCGGGGTTAAATTTCTTGCTGTCGTTTGCTTTGCCACAGAGCTGGCTGTACCTGAAGGGCTCCTACTTGAAATGCGATCGCAAAATGGAGGTGGCCCTCATGGTGTCGGCCATTAACCCCTCGATTGACCACCACACCGACAGCACCGAACTCCTGCAGCTGCAGCAGGTGAGAGCGCTGGGGGGGTGCGCGAGGGATGTTGTACGAGGTGTCGAGCGCCAGGCCCGTTAAAGTGCAGCGCAAGAGGGGTTCCCGCCAAGCCCCGGCGTCCCCCTTACACGCTGCCATGGTGCCGTCGGAGAGGAGTGGGCCGGCGTTGAAACTAAAACCGCCTGCCAGCAACGCGCACCTGTAATGTGCCGTGGCACTTCACAGCAGTGTAAATCGGTCAGAAACCTGACACCGAGCCACATACAGAGATATTGGGGACAGGCGACCAAAAGCTGGGTCAGAGAGGTCAGTTTTAAGGAGCGTCTGAAAGGAGGAGAGAGAGGCGGAGAGGTTTAGGGAGGGAGTTCCAGAGCTTGGGGCCCAGGCAGCTGAAGGCACGGCCACCGATGGTGGAGCGATGGGAATCGGGGGATGGGCAAGAGGGCAGAATTGGAGGAGAGCAGAGATCTCTGAGGGTTGTAGGAGGTTACAGAGATAGGGAGGGGTGCAGGGCCTGGAGGTTACAGAGAGAGGGAGGGGTGTAGGGGGCTGGAGGGGGTTACAGAGATAGGGAGGGGTATAGGGGCTGGAGGAGGTTACAGAGATAGGGAGGGGTGTAGGGGCTGGAGGAGGTTACAGAGATAGGGAGGGCTTTAGGGGCTGGAGGGGGTTACAGAGATAGGGAGGGGTGTAGGGGCTGGAGGGGTTTACAGAGATAGGGAGTGGTGTAGGGCTGGAGGGGGTTACAGAGCTAGGGAGGGGTATAGGGGCTGGAGGTTACAGAGATAGGGAGGGGTATAGGGGCTGGAGGTTACAGAGCTAGGGAGGGGTGTAGGGACTGGAGGAGGTTACAGGGATAGGGAGGGGTGTAGGGGCTGGAGGTTACAGAGATAGGGAGGGCTGTATGGGCTGGAGGAGGTTACAGAGATAGGGAGGGGTGTGGGAGCTGGAGGAGGTTACAGAGATAGGGAGGGACGTAGGGGCTGGAGGAGGTTACAGAGATAGGGAGAGGTGTAGGAGCTGGAGGAGGTTACAGAGATGGGGAGGGGTGTAGGGGCTGGAGGAGGTTACAGAGATAGGGAGGGGTGTAGGGCTGGAGGAGGTTACAGAGATAGGGAGGGGTGTAGGGGCTGGAGGGGGTTACAGAGATAGGGAGGGGTGTAGGCTGGAGGAGGTTACAGAGATAGGGAGGGGTGTAGGGGCTGGAGGAGGTTACAGAGATAGGGAGGGGTGTAGGGCTGGAGGAGGTTACAGAGATAGGGAGGGGTGTAGGGGCTGGAGGGGGTTACAGAGATAGGGAGGGGTGTAGGCTGGAGGAGGTTACAGAGATAGGGAGGGGTGTAGGGGCTGGAGGAGGTTACAGAGATAGGGAGGGGTGTAGGGGCTGGAGAAGGTTACAGAGATCGGGAGGGGTGTTGAAGAGGAGCGAGAGGTCGAGGGACCTGGAGTTAATAACTTTGCTTTCCTTCCCCTTTTCTAGCACCTCCTGTGGCTGCTGTACGACCTGGGCCACCTGAAAAAGTAAGTGACTCCCTCCCTGTGTCTGTTTCTGAGTCCCCTCAGCATCGCGGCTCAGATGAGAGCTGCACTGTAAACGCATATAGAGAGCGAGTGAGAGCGCGCGAGAGACTTTGAGCTAGAAATTTGGTTGGGTAGGGCCCCTGGGGAGACTCGGAACGGGGGTGCGGAGCGCGAAGGGGTTTGAAGCCGCGAGCTTTCAGTGTGTGGGTTCCGGCGGCGTTGATGAGCATTGCCCGGGAGCGCTGCGCCGGTGTCTATCATCCCCCCGGTATCGAAACTGAGGCAACATTTGGTTACTATGGAGCCTGCACTTTAGCAACGGGTTATTCAGCTGTTACCTCGGACTAACGCCCTAAGAGAAGTGTGGAACACCTCCCCTAGCGCTCCGTCCCACTGTCGGGGCGAAAAAAACTCTGAATGTTTTGGACGCAAACTATTTTCCGGCGCCAAATTTATCCACCGTTGGGCATTAGCGCCTGAAAAACCCCGCAGCCGAATTTCCAGCCCTTGCTCATCTGTAATGTTAGGAATAAAAAGAAACCTGACCCCGAGCCACATAGGGAGATATTGGGACAGATGACCAAAAGCTGGGTCAGAGAGGTCGGTTTTAAGGAGCCTCTTAAAGGAGGAGAGAGAGGCGGAGAGGTTTAGGGAGGGAGTTCCAGAGCTTGGGGCCCAGGCAGCTGAAGGCACGGCCACCGATGGTGGAGCGATGGGAATCGGGGGATGGGCAAGAGGACAGAATTGGAGGAGCGCAGAGGTCGGGGAGGGTTGTAGGAGGTTACAGAGATAGGGAGGGGTGTAGGGACTGGAGGGGGGTTACAGAGATAGGGAGGGGTGTAGGGGCTGGAGGGGGTTACAGAGATAGGGAGGGGTGTCGGGGCTGGAGGAGGTTACAGAGATAGGGAGGGGTGTAGGGGCTGGAGGGGGTTACAGAGATAGGGAGGGGTGTAGGGGCTGGAGGGGGTTACAGAGATAGGGAGGGGTGTAGGGGCTGGAGGAGGTTACAGATAGGGAGGGGTGTAGGGGCTGGAGGGGGTTACAGAGATAGGGAGGGGTGTAGGGACTGGAGGGGGTTACAGAGATAGGGAGGGGTGTAGGGGCTGGAGGAGGTTACAGAGATAGGGAGGGGTGTAGGGGCTGGAGGGGGTTACAGAGATAGGGAGGGGTGTAGGGGCTGGAGGAGGTTGCAGAGATAGGGAGGGGTGTAGGGGCTGGAGGGGGTTACAGAGATAGGGAGGGGTGTAGGGGCTTTAGGGGGTTACAGAGATCGGGAGGGGTGTAGTGGCTGGAGGGGGTTACAGAGATAGGGAGGGGTGTAGGTGCTGGAGGGGGTTACAGAGATAGGGAGGGATATAGTGGCTGGAGGGGGTTACAGAGATAGGGAGGGGTGTCGGGCTGGAGGAGGTTACAGAGATAGGGAGGGGTGTAGGGGCTGGAGGAGGTTAGAGAGATAGGGAGGGGTGTAGGAGCTGGAGAAGGTTACAGAGATAGGGAGGATTGTAGGGGGCTGGAGGAAGTTAGAGATAGGGAGGGGCTGGAGGAGGTTACAGAGTTGGGGAGGGGTGTAGGGGCTGGAGGGGGTTACAGAAATAGGAAGGGGTGTAGGGGCTGGAGGGGGGTTACAGATATAGGGAGGGGTGTAGGGACTGGAGGGGGTTTACAGAGATAGGGAGGGGTGTAGGGGCTGGAGGGGGTTACAGAGATAGGGAGGGGTGTAGGGGCTGGAGGGGGGTTACAGAGATAGGGAGGGGTGTAGGGGCTGGAGGGGGTTACAGAGATAGGGAGGGGTGTAGGGGCTGAAGGGGGTTACAGAGATAGGGAGGGGTGTAGGGGCTGGAGGAGGTTACAGATAGGGAGGGGTGTAGGGGCTGAAGGGGGTTACAGAGATAGGGAGGGGTGTAGGGGCTGGAGGAGGTTACAGATAGGGAGGGGTGTAGGGGCTGGAGGGGGTTACAGAGATAGGGAGGGGTGTAGGGACTGGAGGGGGTTACAGAGATAGGGAGGGGTGTCGGGGCTGGAGGAGGTTAGAGATAGGGAGGGGTGTAGGGGCTGGAGGGGGTTACAGAGATAGGGAGGGGTGTAGGGCTGGAGGAGGTTACAGAGATAGGGAGGGGTGTAGGGGCTGGAGGAGGTTACAGAGATAGGGAGGGGTGTAGGGGCTGGAGGGGGTTACAGAGATAGGGAGGGGTGTAGGGGCTGGAGGGGGTTACAGAGATAGGGAGGGGTGTAGGGGCTTTAGGGGGTTACAGAGATGGAGAGGGGTGTAAGGGCTGGAGGGGGTTACAGAGATAGGGAGGGGTGTCGGGGCTGGAGGAGGTTACAGAGATAGGGAGGGATGTAGGGGCTGGAGGGGGTTACAGAGATAGGGAGGGGTGTAGGGGCTGGAGAGGGTTACAGAGATAGGGAGGGGTGTAGGGGCTGGAGGGGGTTACAGAGATAGGGAGGGGTGTAGGGGCTGGAGGGGGTTACAGAGATAGGGAGGGGTGTAGGGGCTGGAGGGGGTTACAGAGATAGGGAGGGGTGTAGGGGCTGGAGGGGGTTACAGAGGATGGGGGCGGTGGGGGGTCGAGGAGGCCAGGGAGGGATTTGAATACAAGGATAAAAAATTTGAAATCGAGATACTCTGTGTTTTACAGAAAGTTCTCGTGTGCAGTGGGAGACAGTAACGTGTGACTGTCTCTGATTTCTGTCTGGCAGGTATCCGATGGCGCTCGGCAATCTGGCCGACCTGGAGGAGTTGGAACCGATGCCGGGGAGACCAGATCCTCTTACGCTTTTTCATGAGGTTCAAAACATGGTTTATTAAATTACGACTGAGCCATTTACTGTGTCCCCACTCACCCTGAGGATGGGTTTAGGTTAGACACAGAGTAAAGCTCCCTCTACACTGTCCCATCAAACACTCCCAGGGCAGGTACAGCACGGGGTTAGATACAGAGTAAAGCTCCCTCTACACTGTCCCATCAAACACTCCCAGGGCAGGTACAGGCGGTTAGATACAGAGTAAAGCTCCCTCTACACTGTCCCATCAAACACTCCCAGGGCAGGTACAGGGGGTTAGATACAGAGTAAAGCTCCCTCTACACTGTCCCATCAAACACTCCCAGGGCAGGTACAGGGGGTTAGATACAGAGTAAAGCTCCCTCTACACTGTCCCATCAAACACTCCCAGGGCAGGTACAGGGGGTTAGATACAGAGTAAAGCTCCCTCTACACTGTCCCATCAAACACTCCCAGGGCAGGTACAGGGGGTTAGATACAGAGTAAAGCTCCCTCTACACTGTTCCATCCAACACTCCCAGGGCAGGTACAGGGGGTTAGATACAGAGTAAAGCTCCCTCTACACTGTCCCATCAAACACTCCCAGGGCAGGTACAGGGGGTTAGATACAGAGTAAAGCTCCCTCTACACTGTCCCATCAAACACTGGGATAGTAAGGTATGTTAAATGCCGAGGCCCCGTGTTGCCCTCTCGCTCCCAGTCAGCCTGTACCCTGCTATCTCAGCAGCAGGGCAGCGCACTGGGATCTTCCTGCCCAATTCCGCACGGGGGGGAGGGGGGGTGGGGGGGAAGACCCAGCAAGCGATCGGGCGAGCTGTCAACATGGTTGCTCTGACTGCTGTGGTGAGTTTCGCGCGTGGCTGTTCCCGGAATGATTCACAGCTTCCGTTTCCATGGGCCCCGCAGGGCATCTCGTCGGCGAAAAAATACTACAACAACGAGCACATCTACCCCTACGTCTATCTGGCCAGTTACTTCTGCCGCAACCGCAACGTAAAGGATGCCCTGGGCTCCTGGGGCGACGCAGCCACCGTGATCCAGGAGTAAGTCACTCCCACTCTAACCGTTCGATCTCAGTGCCGCACTGTCGGAGGGGCAGTACTGAGGGGGCGCTGCACTGTCGGAGGGGCAGTACTGAGGGAGCGCTGCACTGTCGGAGGGGCAGTACTGAGGGAGTGCCGCACTGTCGGAGGGGCGGTACTGAGGGAGCGCCGCACTGTCGGAGGGGCGGTACTGAGGGAGCGGCGCACTGTCGGAGGGGCGGTACTGAGGGAGCGCCGCACTGTCGGAGGGGCAGTACTGAGGGAGCGCCGCACTGTCGGAGGGGCAGTACTGAGGGAGCGCCGCACTGTCGGAGGGGCAGTACTGAGGGAGCGCCGCACTGTCGGAGGGGCAGTACTGAGGGAGTGCCGCACTGTCGGAAGGACGGTACTGAGGGATGTTGGGGAGGGCATCAAACAGGAAATTAGGGGTGCATGCAATAAAGGTGTAGCAGTTATAATGGCTGACTTTAATATGCACATAGATTGGGCTAGCCAAACTGGAAGCAATACGGTGGAGGAGGATTTCCTGGAGTGCATAAGGGATGGTTTTCTAGACCAATATGTTGAGGAACCAACTAGGGGGGAGGCCATCTTAGACTGGGTGTTGTGTAATGAGAGGATTAATTAGCAATCTCATTGTGCGAGGCCCCTTGGGGAAGAGTGACCATAATATGGTGGAATTCTGCATTAGGATGGAGAATGAAACAGTAAATTCAGAGACCATGGTCCAGAACTTAAAGAAGGGTAACTTTGAAGGTATGAGGCGTGAATTGGCTAGGATAGATTGGCGAATGATACTTAGGGGGTTGACTGTGGATGGGCAATGGCAGACATTTAGAGACCGCATGGATGAATTACAACAATTGTACATTCCTGTCTGGCGTAAAAATAAAAAAGGGAAGGTGGCTCAACCATGGCTATCTAGGGAAATCAGGGATCGTATTAAAGCCAAGGAAATGGCATACAAATTGGCCAGAAATAGCAGCGAACCTGGGGACTGGGAGAAATTTAGAACTCAGCAGAGGAGGACAAAGGGTTTGATTAGGGCAGGGAAAATGGAGTACGAGAAGAAGCTTGCAGTGAACATTAAGGTGGATTGCAAAAGTTTCTATAGGTATGTAAAGAGAAAAAGGTTAGTAAAGACAAACGTAGGTCCCCTGCAGTCAGAATCAGGGGAAGTCATAACGGGGAACAAAGAAATGGCAGACCAATTGAACAAGTACTTTGGTTCAGTATTCACTAAGGAGGATACAAACAACCTTCCGGATATAAAAGGGGTCAGAGGGTCTAGTAAGGAGGGGGAACAGAGGGAAATCTTTATTAGTCGGGAAATTGTGTTGGGGAAATTGATGGGATTGAAGGCCGATAAATCCCCAGGGCCTGATGGACTGCATCCCAGAGTACTTAAGGAGGTGGCCTTGGAAATAGCGGATGCATTGACAGTCATTTTCCAACATTCCATTGACTCGGGATCAGTTCCTATGGAGTGGAGGGAGCCAATGTAACCCCACTTTTTAAAAAAGGAGGGAGAGCGAAAACAGGGAATTATAGACCGGTCAGCCTGACCTCAGTAGTGGGTAAAATGATGGAATCAATTATTAAGGATGTCATAGCAGCGCATCTGGAAAATGGTGACATGATAGGTCCAAGTCAGCATGGATTTGTGAAAGGGAAATCATGCTTGACAAATCTTCTGGAATTTTTTGAGGATGTATCCAGTAAAGTGGACAAAGGAGAACCAGTTGATGTGGTATATTTGGAGTTTCAGAAGGCTTTCGACAAGGTCCCACACAAGAGATTAATGTGCAAAGTTAAAGCACATGGGATTGGGGGTAGTGTGCTGACGTGGATTGAGAACTGGTTGTCAGACAGGAAGCAAAGAGTAGGAGTAAACGGGTACTTTTCAGAATGGCAGGCAGTGACTAGTGGGGTACCGCAAGGTTCTGTGCTGGGGCCCCAGCTGTTTACATTGTACATTAATGATTTAGACGAGGGGATTAAATGCAGTATCTCCAAATTTGCGGATGACACTAAGTTGGGTGGCAGTGTGAGCTGCGAGGAGGATGCTATTAGGCTGCAGAGTGACTTGGATAGGTTAGGTGAGTGGGCAAATGCATGGCAGATGAAGTATAATGTGGATAAATGTGAGGTTATCCACTTTGGTGGTAAAAACAGAGAGACAGACTATTATCTGAATGGTGACAGATTAGGAAAAGGGAAGGTGCAACGAGACCTGGGTGTCATGGTACATCAGTCATTGAAGGTTGGCATGCAGGTACAGCAGGCGGTTAAGAAAGCAAATGGCATGTTGGCCTTCATAGCGAGGGGATTTGAATACAGGGGCAGGGAGGTGTTGCTACAGTTGTACAGGGCCTTGGTGAGGCCACACCTGGAGTATTGTGTACAGTTTTGGTCTCCTAACCTGAGGAAGGACATTCTTGCTATTGAGGGAGTGCAGCGAAGATTCACCAGACTGATTCCCGGGATGGCGGGACTGACCTATCAAGAAAGACTGGATCAACTGGGCTTGTATTCACTGGAGTTCAGAAGAATGAGAGGGGACCTCATAGAAACGTTTAAAATTCTGACGGGTTTAGACAGGTTAGATGCAGGAAGAATGTTCCCAATGTTGGGGAAGTCCAGAACCAGGGGTCACAGTCTAAGGATAAGGGGTAAGCCATTTAGGACCGAGATGAGGAGAAACTTCTTCACCCAGAGAGTGGTGAACCTGTGGAATTCTCTACCACAGAAAGTAGTTGAGGCCAATTCACTAAATATATTCAAAAGGGAGTTAGATGAAGTCCTTACTACTCGGGGGATCAAGGGGTATGGCGAGAAAGCAGGAAGGGGGTACTGAAGTTTCATGTTCAGCCATGAACTCATTGAATGGCGGTGCAGGCTAGAATGGGCTGAATGGCCTGCTCCTGCACCTATTTTCTATGTTTCTATGTACTGAGGGAATGCCGTACTGTCGGAGGGGCAGTACCGAGGGAACGCCGCACTGTCGGAGGGGCAGTACTGAGGGAGCGCCGCACTATCGGAGGGGCAGTACTGAGGGAGTGCCGCACTGTCGGAGGGGCGGTACTGAGGGAGTGCTGCACTGTCAGAGGGGCCGTCTTTCGGATGAGACATTAAACCGAGGCCCCGTCTGCCCTCTCGGGTGGATGTAAAAGATCCCGGGGCCACTATTGGAAGAAGAGCAGGGGAGTTCTCCCCGGTGTCCTGGGGCCAATATTTATCCCTCGACCAACATCACTAAAACAGATGATCTGGGTCATTATCACATCGCTGTGTGTGGGAGCTTGCTGTGCGCAAATTGGCGTTTCCCACAATACAACAGTGACCGCACTCCAAAAGTACTTCATTGGCTGTGAGGCGCTGTGGGACGTGCAGTGGTCGTGAAAGGCGCTATGTCAATGAATGTCCATCTTTCTGCTGCGAGGCGAATAACGCTCCTCTCGTTCTCTCCCTCCCTCCCTCCCTCCCTCTCTCCCAGTTACAATTACTGCAGGGAGGACGAGGAGATCTACAAGGAATTCTTTGACATTGCCAACGACATAATTCCGAATCTGATCAAGGAGATGGCCAGCATGGCGGAGGCTGGCGAGGAGCGGGGCGACGGAGAGGGAGGCAGCGAGGTGAGCTGTGGAGTCTTGCTGTGCGGTGTCTGGGGCCCGCCGCTTCTCGAGCTTCACTCAGCGCCCTCCTTTCCCGCCGTGTCGCCCAGCTCAAGCCACGCAGTGTATTCACTGTCCGCGGGCAGGGCGAGCGCGGGCAGGGCGAGCGCGGGCAGGGCGAGCGCGGGCAGGGCGAGCGCGGGCAAGGGTCACGGTCTCTCCATCTGCAGGGCCCCGAGAGCGATGTGACCCCGACTTCTGTCTCTCCCCCCCCTTCCCCCTCTCCCTTCACCCTTCCCCCTCTCCCCCCCTTCCACCCCCTCCCCCCTCCCCCCCTTACCCCTCTCCCCCCCTTACCCCTCTCCCCCCCTTCCCCCTCTCCCCCCCTTCCCCCTCTCCCCCCCTTCCCCCTCTCCCCCCCTTCCCCCTCTCTCCCCCCTTCCCCCTCTCCCCCCCTTCCCCCTCTCCCCCCCTTTCCCCTCTCCCCCCTTTTCCCCCCTCTCCCCCCTTTCCCCCCCCTTCCCCCTCTCCCCCCCTTCCCTCTCTCCCCCCCTTCCCTCTCTCCCCCCCTTCCCCCTCTCCCCCCTCCCCCCCTCCCCCCTTCCCCCTCCCCCTCCCCCCCTTCCCCCTTCCCCCTCCCCTCCCCCCCTTCCCCCTCTCCCCCCCTTCCCCCTCTCCCCCCCTTCCCTCTCTCCCCCCCTTCCCTCTCTCCCCCCCTCCCCCTTCCCCCCCTCCCCTCTCCCCCCCCTCCCCCCTTCCCCCTCTGCCCCCTTCCCCCTCTGCCCCCTTCCCCCTCTGCCCCCTTCCCCCTCTGCCCCCTTCCCCCTCTGCCCCCTTCCCCCTCTGCCCCCTTCCCCCTCTGCCCCCTTCCCCCTCTGCCCCCTTCCCCCTCTGCCCCCTTCCCCCTCTGCCCCCTTCCCCCTCTGCCCCCTTCCCCCTCTGCCCCCTTCCCCTCTGCCCCCTTCCCCCTCTGCCCCCTTCCCCCTCTGCCCCCTTCCCCCTCTGCCCCCTTCCCCCTCTGCCCCC